>NW_027104375.1:0-59350 GCF_902728285.1 Clytia hemisphaerica
GTCTGTCAAGTGGACTAACTCAGGACTAACATTTCTTTAATTAATTTGAGATTAACGAAATTATGGCTCTTCCAGTTTCTTTAATGGAGAAAATTTCATTATTTAGCTGCATACTGATTGAGGACGGCAGTAAATCAGATAACCCTCGATTTTGCAGGACTGCAGGACGGCAGTAAATCAGCACTTTAATCTCACCCTCGATTTTGCGGGTCGAAGTTGCAAGGCTGTTTCAAATCGTTTCAGTCAATCTTCCATCAACAAGGAGGTAGATACTAGGCTAGTGGCATTGCACTAACGAATTTAAAGCAGTCCTGTAGAAGTCTGTCATGGACCGGGGGGGGGGGTACTTAGGCAAAAATGGATGCTGGGTATGTGTAGACAGTAAGGGTCTTTTTTTTTCACCTTGCAAAGTCTCTCTACGGGTAGGGTCTGCCAACCCGAGTACCACCCCCCCTCCCGGCCATGGAGACTAGGTAAACATTAATTATTCAACTAGTACTCGTACCTCCTCGTCATTGTCCGTTTCGTCATGGAATTCATTTTGATATGATCGATTGTTACGTGATCGATGATGTGATTTTTCATCTTCATCTCCGTCATCATCAAGAGTTGATCGAACGTACTGTGCGCCACTGAAGAAAAAATGGTGGAAATGTGAGAATTACACTAGGAGGAAACGGGGAAATCTAAACACACTTCCCTTGAAGCGCTAGGTAAATCATCGATGTATAGGTGACAAAATTTTTATATAGATTTTATATATATTTCCTTTTTGCAATCCCCTTTTTGAAAATGTACCTTCCCTCCTGTTGTTGTGGGGCTCTAGACCACTGACCTTTATATAACCCTGGACCAAGCAATATCTGCCATCTTTGATTGGAGTTTTTGTCCAGGGTTATATAAAGGTCAGTGCTCTAGACCCATCCCTCGTGAATTTACTAAAATTCATTTAAAGACAATTTAAAAATGGAGCTGGATTAAAGATAAAGTTACGTACCCATCTCTCATCTTGATGTGTCGCCTTGCATAAATGATTGCCACAACAACCAGAGCTAATACTACCACCACACCAAACACTATCAATGCTGAGTTCTAAAAACAAGACAAAAATCAAGTCAGATAGAATGAGAAAATCTCGCGCGTCGTACAACATGAAAAACGTGCTAAAAAATCTTACAATAGGACATCTGAGGATTCGCAGCATAGGGGTTCCGTGATATAGTACAGAGTAGTTTAGCCAGCTAGACGACTAATTCAGACATAGTAGAAATAAAGCAAAAAGTAATGGAGGTGACAAATTTTAGTTTAGACAAACTAGATCCCGTAACAATAATCGTATTATCATATAACTCCTATACTACTGTATTACACGCATTATGAACGACCTAGTGACAGATACAAAAAGTAAAAGCGAAATGTTGTCGGGATATACTGGGTATGTTATAAAATGTTAAGAGAAATTTCTTGAGGAGAATTCATTATTGTCATTTGACTGAACCCTTCGGGCATCTTCCTATTTTTATTTACTTGGGGCCCCTTCCCCCTGAAAACCTCAAGATCTACAAGTGCTATGACTTCTAAATCTTGACCAGTGGTAGATATGGATAATCAAAGATGAGGGGGGAGGAACTCTTGCAAGATACTCGAAGGGTTAAACCTTTACCTTCTTTTTTGTAGGTTTCTTGCTTAATTTTCTGTTCTCCTCTTCTTCTAAAGCCAAATCTTTCTGTTGCTTCAGTTTGTCGATTTTTGCTTGTTCTTCAAATTTCCTATCTTCGCTGACAATACCAATATGGTTCTCGATATACTGAGATATTAAATAAATACATTCAATTTTCTTAACTCGAACCTCTACAATTCGAATCTTTCTACAATTCGAACTGAAATGTTAGTCCCATTGAGTTTCAAGCCCAAAGGGCTAGAGGCGAGACTCATGAATGGGAAATGAAACCTCTTCTTTCCCATCCAGAACGCCAGAGCGTGGTTTTTACACAAACGTCAGATTGAAACTAAAATCTATCGCTAGATTTCAATTCTATGCGCATTTTGAATGGGAAATAAGTGGCTTCAATTTCTCTTGCCTGAGAAGGGTTAAAGACTCGCCACTCCGTTGAAAAAATTCGAATCTTTCTCTAGAAATCCATCCTGGGAGATGGAAATAGAGAGAGTCCACTGTGATCGAATACCAGCAGTTACCAGACGTGGATAATAAAGTGAGTTTGTTAACAATGCACAGGTAAAGGGAAAGAGCAATTATTACCAAAACTATTGTATTACAGTCAAGTCACTCTAATTCGAACCTCTATTTTTCGAATCTCTCTGTAATTATTGTAACTAAAGTATTGGTCCCCTCAGCTGAAAAGTAGTTTAAATTACTCCCTGCAATTCGAATCTTTCTCTAATTCGAAGAGAATGTTTGCTCCCCGGAAGGTCGAATTAGAGAGAGTCAACTGTAGCAAGCAACGTTATTTCATTATATAGATGTGATGGACAAAATTATCGGCGGTTGCCTTAATTTCATGTGCAAGATCGACGAATATACATGGCTTTATACCCAAATTTTTTAATTATAGTTGACGCTCTCTAATTCCATCTTCAAGGGGAATTAGATTTTCATCGAATAAGGGAGCTTACCGAATAATAGAGCGTCGTTTATGAGAAATTCTTGATGACTAGGACTTTAACTTTTATCGAATAAGGGAGCGTATCGAGTAGCAGAACGTCGAATTAGAGAGCGTCAACTGTATCATAATGTATCATATTTAAATCCTGAGGAGAAGCGCATAACATACCTTATCCTTTTCCTTGGTAGTACATTTCTTTTTCTCATCAATCATTTTGATCATGTCTTTAGAAGAATCTTTGTTTTCGCAAGTATCTCCAGGTACTCTTCGATATCTGCAATATAAAGGTGAATGGCTTCCATAGCATCTTTTATTAAGGAGATTCTCAAGTACAGTTAAGTTGATATAGGATAAAAGAGAGATATTTTCTCACCCTTTTAGAACTTTGTAAGAGAAGAAATAATATTTTTCAAGATTTCAAAAAAGATTTAACTTTATTTCAATTTCTTTCCTTACCCTTTTGTTTGGGAGGACATATATTTGATGGTGAGTCCCTTTTACCCTTTCAATTTTTTGATCATTTTAAAGGAGATTCCTTAGTGCTAGTCCCTTAAGAAAATTCCTCAACTCTTTCGAAGCAGACGATTAGCCTGCTTAAAAGGAAATCTTTTGACTTTAGGGGAGGTTTCCGATCCCATTTTTGAGGGAGACTCCCGAACCCATTCTTAAAGCAGATTAAGGAGATTCCCTCAGCCTTTTGAAGCAGATGACAGAAGTAAGCTTTTCCTTATACTTTGAAGTAGATTCCCTTATATTTTGAAAGAAGATTCCTTACCCTTTTGAAGGTGATTCCAACTCTTCTTCACCATTGACGCAAAACATTAAAGATTTTGTTTTGTCGCGAATACATTTATTTGATGAATCTCTCTTGTAACCATAATCACTATAAAAAGACAAAGACAACAAACTTATAGTCTCGTTTAAAAAAAGCTAAGAAAAAAATCCAGAGCAGATTCACGGATTTTTTCAATTTAAGACTCTAATTTATAAAACTATGCCGTCATTGGGCTGTTCCATTAAAATATCATACAGGGGTGGGGGGGGGTGGACGAACCTTTTCAAGTCAAAATGAAATCATTGAAAATGTTTGGATACCCCCTGGATAATGGCAAAATTTGCAAAAATACCCTTGGAAAAAATCTTTTCATACATTAAAGTGAGGGTGGACGAACTAAATTCAGTCATTTACCCCTGGAGATTTTAGAATAACTTTTTACCCCCTTGGAAAAATATAACAACACCTTCTGGAAATGTTTCTTGATTACCCTCTGGAAAAGTTGGTCCACCCCCTGTATGGATATAAAATGGAACGGCTCATTGCAGTGGTGCATCATCATGAGTATAATATATAATACATACCATACAAAATCAGCCACTGTACAAGGACATTTGGTTGTTGCGACAACAGGATTGAATTTCCTTCCAACATGACAGCTGAAGAAAAAGTAGAGAAAGTTTAAGTAAGTAACGTTATGAGAATACAATTTATTATCGACCCTTTAACGTTACAAGAGATTGGTTAATGGCTGAATAGGGTCACTGGCCTTTATATATCCCTGGACCAAGTTACTCAATTCCAGCCAACCAAAAACTATGATCGAAGTTTTTTGAAATTGGTACCCTAATAGCGGCACTACTCAATAGTGGTGAAAATGCATCGAGAGCGCTGGATCCACTTTTCCTGTAATACTTTTGATGATGTAGCGCCGCTAGACGTTAATTTTTAACATTGCAAGGAATTATCTCGGGTACCAATTCCAAAAAAAACTCCGATCAAAGATGGCGGATATAGCTTGGTTCAGGGATATAAAGGTCAGTGGTCGAATTACGTCGGAAGTCAAATCTATGGTTGCTTCAATGCAATGACTTCATACATTTAACATTACATTTAACATCATCAGCCCTGGGTGCACCTGATCTTATATAAAGTATGCGTTGATAAGTTCATGACACCTTGCTAAAAGATGTTATAATCGTGTATTCGAAGTAGCAACCCAGGGCGTTATTAGAGAGATAAAGCAAGTGTTTATTTAGACCGTTCAATGCGATATCGTAGGCCTGTACATAAGATTTCACTTGCATGGTTTGCTTTGGCAAGTTATGTACAGGCCTACGGTATCACACTTTCCTATTACCGAAAGAGAAAAATCTGATCTACAATCAGTGCCATAACATATTGGCACTTTTGGCTAATTTACCATTTTTCGAAAATTGAAGTTCGAGCGAGAATGTCAATTTCGGGCCCTCAACTTGATTTCATCGATTATTTCGATCTGGGAGGGATTTATTGGTTTCTAGGCTATATTTCAAGCCCTACTGGACCATTTTTGAACTTTTGGATCCTCAGATCCTAAGGTCGTAATTCTTAAGTCTAGCGTTAAAACTCAGAGATAAAACTCTACCCTTCGAAACTACTTTAGAGCACTTGCAAATCGATTGTGGTTTCAAAACTTCCCGGTGGATTTCCCTTTTGTGCCAAGTATTTCGTCACCGATTGTAGATGAGCCTCAAACGAACTTAGTCGAAGTTTAGCATAAAAATTCTTGCATTTGATGAAAAATTGAAACAGAAGTGCATGTTCGTTTTTATAAGAACAATTTTATAAGGACACTAGACTGAAAATTGACCAAAACCTAGGAACAAATTAAGAACCATCCAGAGCCTCGAATTTCAATAATTACTAAGAAAGTATTGATTTCAACAGATTTATACCCATTTCAGTATTTCAGTATCACATCTACCTGAAAATTTCAACAACAAAAAAATTCTTCAATATCTCAGCTCTCATATCTCTCTTCTACATTAAAAACCTAGGAAAGTACATAGACTAATATTTAGATTATGTTAAGTTACTATATTTAGTATATAGTATTTTCTATGCAATTTTTTAGGGCTAAATTCGAATAATCTTCCAAAGGTCCTTTCTAGTTCTATCTTGCTTTCAAATTTTCTCACATCGAGCCTTTTTTCACAACTTGCGTTCTCATAAGAAAAAAAGCGTGTAAATTAAAAGTATTGCTGAAAAGTTTGCTGTCATGATAACTTCTGAATATATTTTCCAACCAAGTAACTGATGCAAAATATAAACCTAGAAAATTTGAACAGGATTACAAAAATATTTTCTCCTAAAAACTAAAAGTAACGCCAACAAAATAGCTACACCGAAAAGAATCGGACAAAAATACTCCAAGCGATGGAATGTAAAGGCAGCGGTAAACAACCCAAGAGCGGCACCAAAGCGGGAGAAAACCAAACGAACACCTTCTGTAAATGCTTGGACATTTGAAGGTACCATCTTGGCAAGAGAGCCAATAAGGAATAAATCTTCTCCCGTATACATAACACTAGAACAGAAAGTTTCAACCAGCCACAATGTAGAATCAAGCCAAATAATATGTCCCTGATCCATTTTAAAGAACATGAAAATGCCATACAATATTATCATGCACATCCATGATATTAAGCCCAGATAATATAATTTCTCGTCCTTTGGTTCTTTATAGATTAATACAACTATAAAAATCAAAGCGACTGCTCCCTCACCTATAAACACGATATTTACCTCCAAGTTTTCCCAATGTAGGAGTTTGAGACATGCTAAAGGTATCCAGAGATCACACGTAACGAGTGCAAAAGACACAAAAAAAGTCATTGCGAATATTAAAGCCAAATCGAAATTGGTGAATAGTTTACGTAATATAAACATGGTGTCAATAGCTGTGTTTTCGGTTCCGTGTGATTGGGTATGGACTAATTTATCAAGCAAGGGAAAAGTCTCATCGGTGTTATTTATACGTTGTTCTTCTGTCCCAAACCTGGCGTCGATCGCTACAGTTTCGGTGTTTGATTGGCTATAGATTGATTTATCTGGTATGGGGCAAGTCTCATCGGAGTCATCAATAGGTTGTCCTATTGTCGCAAGCCTGGTGTCAATGGCTCCAGTTTCGGTGAGTGTTTGGGTATAGATCGACTCATCAAGTACAGTGCAAGTTTCCCCAGATTCGTCTATATGCTTTCGTATGGTCAATTTCGATAACGATAACGTATTTGCTTCATCTAACAAGGGCGTTGTCACATCATAGCATTCTTCAATTGAATCATCGTGTATTTGCTTTTCTGATTTCATTTGAATCAGAGAACTTACTTCATAGCATTTCTTATTTCTTCTTTCTTCATCATTAGCTTGATTCCCATTTGCCAAACTTTTAAGCTCTTTGCCGTCCAAATTTTGAATAGCTTCTTTCATATCAAAATGTCTCGACAAGTCAGTTACAAGGAAGAATATTAGGAAAAAACGATATGATATACATGAAACAAACCAACAAGCTCATTCCATTTGCGTATTTAATATGAACACCAAGGAACCAAAAATCCGCTCTGATGAAAATGAAATTGATACAGGGGCCTATCGTACAGCCGAGCATAAAAGCACACGAAATAGCTGTTAATTGTGCTATAACTTCATCCGGTGGGTAGGATCGGGTTAATTCGGACACGATAATCGGATTACCGGAATCACCCATCCCGGTCAGTAGTCGCCCGATAAGTAGCAAGTATGGCGATTTTGGTATCGTGTATAAAACGTTTCCAATAATTACAGCCAAAGTAATGATACATAACATAAGACGTGCACGGCGAACTTTATCAAAGATTTTACCGACGATCAGTGTTGAAATAATGGCCGATAAAAGGTATAATCCAGAAATACAACTATAAAACAGATCCAAATCGGTACCGCTGACTTTCAGGAAATCCCTCAAGTATACGAATAAAGTAGCAAATGTTAATGTATACTCGATACCATCTACGAAAGACATATAGTAAAAAATCCGAGTAGTTTTTTTACGATTTTTAAGCCATTTTTTGTAGCTGAATCCGTTCATCTTATTTCCCGTCATTTTTCTTTCTCCATTAAATTTAAATATGCACTTTAAAAGTGGAGAGAACTCCTAGGAGTATAAAATGAAAATGAGATAGATTAGTTATTTTGCGGTGTCAGCTATTAATCTTTTTACAAATAGATAAGTATAACAATACAGGGTGTCCGGAAAAAAAGTATCGAGTTCGAACATGATTCTGAGTAAAAGGTTGTTGCGTGTGTTTAACAAAATGTAAGAAATATAAACTAACACAATAGTTGTTTTAATAACAGTCAATATGATTAAGAAGAATTAACTTTCTTTACAATTTTAATGACGTTAAAGTTATTGAGAATTGTTTTTGTAAAAGTGATTCATAAAAGATGTCTCATGACAATTAATAGGACACAGAGAAAAACTTTGATAAACATTGCAAATTTAATAACAAACACAAGAACTTTCTTTCTATAGAAGTGGTACGAATTGATACTTTTTTCCGGACACCCTGTATAACAATAGATCTAGTGGTAAGCTGTAAAGAACACTGTGAAAGTATGCTTTACTTACACATAAACGGTTTAGTAGCTAATGTAAAGTTTCTAAAAAATTCTCTGTTTTTAAAATAATTTTGATTCCCCAAAGCAATAGCGCTCCGCAACGCATACGTCATAATTATTATTACTTTTCACCCTTTTTTGACATTTGTACGAGTTGCAATCCCACAATTCAACGCGGCTCAATTAAAGATACGTGTAAGCTGTTATATATATTTTGTCAAACGATCAATTAACGTGCAAAAGAGATTAATGCAAAGGTTGATGGGATTAAAAATCGTACAAACACATCGAGAGTAATGATTATGTCAAAAATAAAATCTATTTTTAAATTCAGCGCGGTGCGCTATAATAAGGTTCACAAAAGCTGTTCCTTAGAGACAAGTAGTTAAACGGATGTTCTAGATAATGAGATAATTATAAATGATAAACGTTTTTACCCTGTTGTGAAATTTGCTCTCTTTGCAAACGATCTTTATTTACACATTTTTTTATAAGAACAACTTTATATCCAAAAAAATAAGAACAATTTAAGAACCATGTTGAGCCTGAAATTACTTGAAATTTAGAGGTCAAAGTAGTAAAAATTGGGTATAACGCCTAAAATATCTCAATTACATCCTATAAATAAGAACATGTTGTTAAATAAGAGTGATATCGTCGCTTACTACTCAATTTTAATTTACAAGCTTTATCACATTAAATTGACACGGATGTGGAGCAAGATTGGTTTTGAAAAAAAATAGTTTATTTAGCAAAAAATAACAATAGAGAGACACCGTCCTGATATGAAATTCGTGTCTGATATGAAACGGGAATACTTATGTAAAAATAAAACCTTTAATGTATATTTGAGCGATTTTTGAGAATTAAACAAAAACTTAACTTAGTTCGGGAATCCCTAGTTAAACAAGCGATACTTCTATGGACCTACCTGGTTATGCATTTAACACATATATAATTGATATCTACGTGAGCGTGAGCGTGACCGTTAAAACAATCGTTCAGAACACAAATAGTGACAGTTTATTAGAATTCGTCGTTTGTTTTCATCATTGATTGTCCCCCGTGTCCATTGGGTTGGTATTAAAGGAGGTGATTGGAAGGAAAAGAATATCTATCTCATCAAAAAAATTGAGTAATTTGGCTGAGAACATTGATATATGCTTATAAATAGAGATTCTTATAGAGAAAGACGCGTTTTTTGAGCTGAAAATTTTTTTTGAGAAAATCTGCTTCACCCATCTTTTGCCAATGATGGTACCCTACTTTCATGAAAAAAAATCAGGAAAAATTTATGATCCAGTTTTCAACAAAGTCTAAAACTCCCTTTTTTAGCTGTTTTTTTTTGGTTGGAATTGCCCCCCATTTTTTTCCCAAAATCGGGTTACGTCGCATTCATAATAGTGATTCTTATAGATAAAGATGCATTTTTTGAGCCGAAAAATTTTTTTTGTGAAAATTTGCTAAAGCCATCTTTTACCTATGATGGTACCCTTTCTTCATGCAAAAAAAGAGAAAAATTTAATGAACCAATTTTTTCACTACGTTCAAAGAACCCTATTTTTCAACCATTTTTTGGCTGAAATTTAGCCAAATGCAGCCAAATGACCTCGCGAAATTTAGTACGCCTAAAGTACCTTAGTCTCTAGCGCTTCATTTTTATCCAAAAGCTTTATAAATTCCATGATAACACTCAACAACTCTTCTCCAATAACGTTATTTTATACAATGTTAAACTTTTTATTGAAATTCTTGTTTTTTTGACGTGATATACACAGAGAATTCCCAAAAGTCATAGCTTGTAAAATAATTGCATTCTCGAGATTTCGTGCGCAACGCAATAGGCTCAACTTCAATATTTTCCAAAGTAATTCAAAGTCCCGATTTTAGACGCTCAAATAAAAGGGCGGGTTATGGCGAAAAACTCACCCCAGATATTCACCCAACGAACAAGTGTGCTAAACTCCAGCCAAATCAGACCATTTTTGAGGTCTCTAGGCTGATTTAAAGTTTAAGCCTCGTTTTGGCGAAAACTCATACAAAGCCCCAAAAATCAAAATTTTCGAAAAATGAAAAAAACACAAACACCCCCAGATATTTACCCAAGGAACAAGCGTGCAAAATTTCAGCCAAATCCAATCATTTTTGTAGTTTCCAGGCTGTTTCTGTGAGAAAGACAGACAGACAGACAGACTGTAGTGTAGTAAATAAGCTTATCTAATCTTTTTTCTCGGCAGCGCTATAGCTAAAGCTAGAATAGCTAAAATTTCACCTATTAAAGAAACAAAGATAAGAAGAGAAGGGGGTGCCTTACATTGAGTCTTCTTTAGGTCTTTTATAAGTTATCTTCTCCCCTAAAAAGCAACCGTCTTTTCCATTCAGTTTGTGAGGTGACCAATTCTCAAAATCACTCAATGCACCTGAAAAAAACAAACAAGATTCATCATTTACTTTTATATATCCCTGGACCAAGTTACTTAATGCCGGCCATGCAAAATATTGTGATCGGAGTTTTTTTGAAATTGGTACCCGCGGAGAGAGCGCTAGATCTACTTTCACTTGTACAGTAATGATGTAGCGCCGTCGTCGCTTGTCGTTAGGCAAAGTTTCAAACACTACAATGGCTTCTTTGCAGGTACCAACTTTCAAAAAACTTCGCTCAAAGATAGCGGATATAGCTTGGTCCAGGGATATATAAAGGTCAGTGGTCTTGTTACGACTTGTTACGAAGGTCAAATTGATGCAATTTTCGAAGCCCTCGGATGTTCTTAATTTTTTTAGTTTTAATCCTAAAAACGTTCTTAAAATGTTCTTAATTTCACCGTTTCATGATCATTTTTGTCAATTTTCCTAAAAAAATCGGGTGTTTTAGAGTCTGCAAAGCTTTAAGAATTTTCTTAACAAACTTTCCTTTCTTGTTCTTAAAATTTTGGCCATTGAAGCTTTATACTGAGGATCCTTAGACCTTATTGCAACGATTTTTGTTTAAATTTTTTTTCAAGCAAAATTTTTGAAGCTGCGAACTCTCAGTCTATCTTATGGCTTCCAACAATCTAACAGAAATTTTGGAATACTAAAATTTTGTCTAGCGAAAATTATTCTAAGGATATATAAAGTGCATATTGAACATTACTCGTTACTAATCACTCCGTCGATTCTCTGAAATCATAGAATTTCTCAAAATTTAGACACATGAGAACAGTTTATAAACAGTATATAAACTTACAAGTTTTGTCCAACATTTTTCCGAAATCAACGGTAACAATGATCCATTCTTTGTCCTCGTATTTAGCATCTTTCCTTAAACCCCACAAGCTGAATGACCTCTCTTGGGAATGAGGTTCGGTGACGAGTCCTTGGATCTGTAATGGTTGGTTCTTGGAAGTGAATTCAAATTCGTGCCAACAACGCCCTTGATCGATTGAGTATCTAAAGTTTAAGGATCAGAGAATTAGATTGGAGTTTTCAACAATAAAGTTTTTAAAACTACAATTGTGGTCAAAACTGGTGTTCAATAACCCTTTTCCACCGGCAAGTCCCCCCTCTCCCCCCAAAATCAATGTTGGAGTTGAATTTTTGCACGTTCACAAGACTCAACAATGATCATCAACATTGATGTTGGGGGAGGGGGGTGGACAAACAGTTCTGTCCCGGATTGTAGTTTATTCATTGGGTCATTCAATTTTATATCTATACAGAGGGGCTGGACGAACATTTTCAGGGAGTAATCGGCGAAGATTTTCCAGGGGGTAAAAGGTTATTTTAAATATTTTGCCTCTTGTAAACGAAGCGAAGGTCAGTTATACTTGGTTACGTTTCTTTGTATCCTATTACGTATTGGGTGTTGTTGAAAAATGAGAAAGTTAAAACCAGCAAATGTAAGAAAAATATTTACTTCAAAGTTGTTCCAGTGGCATTGAGCTTTGGTACCAGAATGATCAGATTTCCATTATCACCGATAGCGTAATGGTGCGGTCCTTTTGCTACCTAGAATCAAATAATGAGATGTTTATAAAGAGATGGATAGAATTTTCTTTAAAGTAAAGAAAAGTTAAAAGTTTAATGTTCATTTTTGGTCGAACCAGAAATTTTTCACTCAATCATCAAAATAAGGAATGCATGCTTGAATAACTTCTTTCGCGCAATGGGGAAGCCATTTTGGGGCTGAAGAAAATTACATAAAACCGTGGTCATTAAATTTTGGCCAACCCGAATCTAGGCCTGTGTTTTTATCAATTTTTCTTGTGTTACCTCGATCCAATTATATCCTCCATTCTTGGACATCCAAACATTCATTTTACCAGTCAAACCATCGCCAGCAACACCTAGTGAAGAGATTAATAAAAATACAAGAGAGCTTGTATGCAAACTATAAGAAGTAGCTTTTACTTCATGCAATATGCAAACGGCAAAATTCATGAATAGAAAGGAAAAAAGGAGGAAATTTTGGCAGAAATTTAATTTAGCAGTTCCAGGAATTTTTCTAATTTATCAATTATTTAATAAGTTATTAAATAAGAAAAAAGTGTTTTAAAGCCTGAATTTGAGGAATATATGAAGTAAGTGAAATTTGATGGGAAATTAATTTGACGGGTAACCGCGGATACATAATTCCACGGGAACATAATTCCACGGGAACATAATTCCACGGTTTTCAGGTAAATACCAAATTCGCCAAATTTTCTTTACGCTAAAATTCTTCTTTTAAGTTATGATGATCAAAAACGAGTAGACTTACCATGGACGAGAATGAGACCAGGAGCTGACGGTGATGAAATCGGAGATTGAACATATTGCGCAACACTGTGACTTTGTCGTCGACTGTAAATGTGGTGAAAATGTAATGAACAATCCACTTTCTGAAAAAATAAAGAATTAAATCGTGAATACGGTAATGGTTTTTTTCTTCATTTTGATATTGGGTGATTTTCCATTTTACCGCTAATAGCACACCGCTATGCAAACGTCATAATTATTACTTTTAACATTTGACCAAAATACAATCCCACAATCATTTTCATATTGATTCGTAATGCGTGCAAGTTATTACTTTTGTATTGTCAATAAGTCTAATTGACTTGCAAAAGCAATTAATGCAAAGGATGATGGGATTAAAACTCGGACAAACTGTAAATTTGATGTCTAGTTTTAGAATCACTACGGTATGCTATTTATGCAAAAATCTCCCAAAAAGTTTTTCCCGCTCTTCTTAAAATTGGACTACGTTAATATTGAAAATGAAAGCGTAAATGTGCGAATTCTGCTCCATGCAACCCCGAATATTTTTGTCGATTGGCAGACATCGACGAACACGATCAATGGACATAGTCGAACGGAAAATTGCAATCAAACTGATAGAAATTAACCAAGAATACTGTTCGACCGCGTTTGATAATCAATGTTCCATTGTTTCTCCATTGATTCCATTGTCTAGAAAGGAAAACCTCTTAAAAAACTTACAGTATCTTTATATTTCTTGTCAGTACAATACACGCTTCGTTCGACGTACAGCGGCCGCCATTTCACGCCACGGTCGAAAGTGATCACGGATTTCAAAGTGTTGTCTATAAAGAAAAAAAATAGGATGAAACACACGTCGGTAAAGAAAAAGTTTAATTCGAAACATCTACAGTCGACTCTCTCTAATTCGATTTTCACGGGACCGAGAAACTTCTTCGATTTATAGAGAAAGATTCTAATTACAGGGAGTTTCTGATGCAACTTTTCCCTGAAGTGACCGACTTTTTAGTTCGAATTGCAGACATCCGAATTAAAGACAGTTGATCTATTTGAATTGTATATACTTTATCGGCCCCTTTGGTTGACGTCGACATCTTTTACACCAGTTAATATCAAGTTTACACCAATTATGCCTAAATTGTCTTAATGTCGTTACCATCAAGCTCTTCAATCCTCGCAGCCTGATAATACTGGTAAAGTTCAGCTGGAGACGTACCTGCAATTAACCTTTGCGTGATGTAGACTCCAGGCATCGATTGAACTTTGTAGAAATCTGTCAATCTCTGGTTTGTGTACTGAAATGAGAAAGAACTAGGCATTGGAGCTTATTAGCCCGGAAAAGCTGGCAACAGAAATCCCGTGTGCTGAATCCTATCTTTACAGATTTTTATGATGGCGATGGCTACAGTAATGAGTTTGGTTAAAATCTCAAAATAACAATCATTTTACACGTTATGACCTTAGGGAATTTTCTTTATCGCGTCAAAAGATAAAGAATGTTTTAGCGATGAGAGGATAAACATTGTTTCAATAAAAAGTTCATAATTGTGACATCCATAACATAATGAGAAGGGCAAGGGGTGTTTAGGTATAATCAGGTTCTCTAACAAACAGTATAGCCGAAAAAAGTCAAAGCTAAATTTTTGGCTATTATTTACTATAGAAAGTATAGAATCGATCATGACAAAATCTCAGAGTTTTTAAGAAACATAACCTTTCAAATAATTACTTACGAAATGATCTTTAAGAGATTTTTCGTACACTCGTCCTTCAGGTCCAGATATGTACAAAGTTCCTTTGCCAGTATCTAAACAATGAAACGAATGTTATAGAACCAGTATGTGATTGAATTGAAACAATAAAGTCGAAGCCACTGCAATACATTTAGTGGTGCGGAAAAAGAAATCTAATATGGAGAAATCTAAGCAAAGGAGTGGCACCCCTCTTCCCCTACCTTCGGTAGACAGCTTCATGAAGAGAATTTCAGTTGCAAAACTTGTTCATTTACATTATGGTGTGTATATATGTGGATTTCTTTCTTAACCATTCATCCCAAATCAATTTGACAAAAGGGTGAAAATGAAAATTATCGAGAAAAAAATGATTCAAAAAGATTTGTTGCCAGAAGAAGAGGGTCATCTATATCCACTCCAAGCTCTCTGTCTAATTTTGCGCAGAAAGATGCTAATTCAAAACGATGAGCTACACACTTCAAAAGTATAATATTTTACAGATTTTATTGTAAAAACTTGAATAAGAAATTAAGGTCAAGAAGTCGACCGAGGGAGTCTATAGGGTAATTCAAGGTAATCATCCCCATTCAATTATCAAGAGTCTGAAGTTCTGGTAAAACGATTTCAAGGCCGCTACATGTTAAAATTGTTATTCCAAATAAATGAATAGCAATAGACGATATCGGCTTAACATGAAAACTCAGATTTGATCCCCGAGAATTCCCCACAATCCTTTGCACGGAAAAAAGTTTGCGGTGAAATATTTTCCGTGCAAAGCATTGTGGGGAATTCTCGGGGATCAAATCTGATTTTTCATGTTAAGCCGATATCGTCTATAGAAAGTGATTACAATGACTTTCTTTGCAATAAAGTTATGAGAAAACAAAAAATAATTCTTCAAACAAACTTTACCTCCGTCTCCATCTTCGTGCAGGAAAATCAGACCTTTGTACATCTCCATGACGGCGAAAAACTATGAAATAAAACAATATCAACTTATTTAATAGTTGTAAATAATAACAAACATTATACACCTCCGTGTTGTAGACCCCTGCTCAAATGATTCAACAATGAGCAAACAAAATATTAAAATTATAAAATATGTAAACAACAACTTAAAGAAAATAAGAGGATTCTAGTTTAAGACGCCTAACCACTGACCTTTATATATCCCTGGACCAAGCAATATCCGCCATTTTTGATTGGAGTTTTTTTGGAATTGGTACCCGAGAAGAAGCCATTGCAATGTTCAAAATTAACGTCTAACGTCGCTACATCGTCATAAAAATTTGAGGAAAAGTAGACCCAGCGCTCTCGATGCATTTACACCGCTATCGAGTAGTGCCGCCATTAGAGTACCACTTTTCAAAAAACTCCGATCAAAGATTTTGCTTCGCTGGGATTAAGAAGCTTGGTACCTAATATCCCCCACCCGACTAATATTTCAAGTTTTATTAAGTGATTGTTTAGAGGCAACCACAGAAACATGGTATGGACATATCGGACTGTTCGACCTTTGTTGCATTAGGGTAAAAAACTGTATGTATTATTATCTTGAAATAAATTGTCAACTTTCATTAAGCTATTTGTTTGCCAGTGAACGAGATGGAGTTTTTACAAGCTCTTATTTGATTTGTTTGGTCGTTAACCAGTAATAAACTGTTACTTTTTCTAAAGAACGCGTCATTTTTATTACCTCAAATTTTATCTTATAAAAAACTCCATCTGATCTGGTTTGCCAGTGAACATTCTACTACTGAGCCCACATGAAATAATTTTTCAGATTCTAGACAACCTTTCAAAGTCAAGGAACATAAATATGATTATTATTTTCCAAACCTTATCCGTGGTGATTCTTGGGAAATGGATAACATTGAATGTTTCACCACTGTCTTTGGAAACGTGAATGATCCTCTCGTCGTCACCATCGTCTTTCTGCAAAAGAAAATGAATATTTTACTCTTACAGAAGTCTTATTTAGGCCCAGTGAACGGTGAATTTCTCCGGTTCAAGGCACGAAAAAAATTACAATTCGCTGGTCTAAACATTCGGTTTGCTGCCTCAAGTACATATTCATGCTAATCTTTCTAAAAATTCGCCGGTCTAGAATCTAGAATTCACCGGAGTTAATTTAATTTCATTCGCCAGCAAAACCCTTGCGTCTTATATGTTCTAATAGGCAGGGTCGGAATAAAATATGGAAGATGTGTTTATAAAGAATATCCAAGAAATCTTTATAAATAGTAAAGGGATGAAAGGTAGTACCTACCTCGATTACAACAGTGGCAAAAACAAACTCATCTTGTATACCGAAGCTCTCAACGCTTTCGACGACCTCTAGAAATAAGACACATATAATTTTTAGTACGACATTCTGAGATGTTCTTGAAGCCTTTGGATGTTCTCAACTTTTTCAGTTTAAACCCTAAAAATGTTCTTAACATGTTCTTATTTTTGTTCCTTTTCAAAAGGAATGGGCTGTTTTTGAGTCCGCAAAGCCTTAGAATGTTCTAAACTTATCTTGGTATTTTGGCCATTGAAGCCTCATGTTCTTAAATTGTTTTTTCTTGTAAAAAACGTGTGCATAGTTCTCTCGTGTCTTTATTCATCATTTTATTTTGTTACAAATAATAAAATAATTGTCCAAAATCTAATATAGCTGTGGAAGAACAATATCTTACTTTTAAACGCGAATTTCTTAGGGTCTGATGGATTAATTTTGGTTTTGTACAGTGCATTCTTTCCAGCTGTTCCAAAGCCATGCATTACAAATGAGAACCCACCTTAAAAAGAATATTTTTCATACACAATGCTGGTTGTTCGAATGGGAATGGAAATTTGAAGGTCATTTCAATCAAAATAAAATTTCAGTATAGTACATCCCTGGTTGCTTAGAATTACAATGACTCGAATGGGATGGAGCTTATTTCCTAATGTTTTGGTTTAGAGAAGCATTTCACTTATGTTAGTTTACTTATGTTAGTTTATTTTGTTTTTGAAATTAAATTAACTTTAAAAGTTATAACACCTGAAAGACAATAAAGAAATTTGAATGTTTAATTAAAGATAATTTACCGACAACTTTAGTCATAGCAAATATTTCGTCTTCGTGTCCTTTCATTGTACCCCTACAAATGAGATAAAATTGATAAAATTCAATAAAAAATCTTGATAAAAAAAAATTCAAAATATGGTTTCATTTTCAGAAACAGAAAAACGATTAGCAAAAAAAAATTGGTCAAACTTTATGTTTTTGTTCTATTGTTTTTTACTTTTGTAGAGTTTTGGAAACTAAGAGGGATTACGAAATGACATGATTCTGCGCTGTAGCCACTTGAAGAGCAGGTATTAGTAGTGTAGCTTTCATTTACCATTTGATTTCTTCTAGGATTTCATCCTTCATGATAGGAGTCCAAGTCTTCCCAAAATCTGTTGACAAATGTGCAGTCCCCTGAAAAAAAGAAAAAAGAGGTCAGAGAAAACCCAATCATTAATACAATAATGACCGGTTATTGAGGGCTTTACTGAGAAATATTGCCCGAGGTCAAGTAACGACCGAGCTTGCGAGGTTGTTGCGTTGACCGAGGGCAATATTTTCAGTACAGCCCGAAAAAAACCGGTCATTATTGTATTTGTTAACCGTTTCCTTCAGCTTCGATTGATTTTTTTTAGCGCTTTATCCAGGAAAAATAGCGTAATAAAGCGAAAAAAACAAGCGAAAAGAGATAAAAAATTATTATAATTTCTGACGTCAGAAATAATGAGAGAAATGATGTCAACGCATTGTTCTTTTTTCTTTGAAAAAGTGACGTCACAATGAATTTTCCTAACGACTGGCAACTCTGGACAATGTAGGCCCGTCGTCATGCGAAAACAACCAATTGCAGTGTGCAAAAAGTCGTGTAGCCCGCTTCGAAAAAGTAACCGGTTAACAATGTTTCATATCATATGCCACACCACATAATTTTTGAGCTGAATGCACCTTTCACTTATTCCAATGGCATTGCACTAGGTTTCATAATTTCAATTTTTTTACTCCATACTGATTCTGGTGGAAAATTAACATCATATCCGAACACCCAGACTCGTAGTTTATTTTAATGATAACAAGCAACATGCTGAATAAAGCAATTTCACACAAAGTCTAAAAAAAAACATTTTGAGGCACTTTTTGATCCAAATTTGCTCAAAAAAATTATTTTTTGAAAATCGGGCTCCATCACTTTTTGGGAATCACCATTTTGTATCACTGTGCAAAAAATAAGGGTAGGTCCAAAAATTAATTCCTCATCAAACCAAGGAAATTAAATTAAAACGTCCCAGAATTCAACGTTAAAGCAACACCACACAAAAACACTTACAGTTTTTTTTGATTTACCAAAAGCAATCAGAACTGTTGGCTTTTCCAGTGCAATAATCCAATCTTTTCTCTTTGGATGGAATCTAATGGAATCACCTTCTCGTAAATCGAAAGGCAATTTGTTAATTTCAAACGTGGCAGCAGAATCTTTGGTCACAATCAATGCACCATGATCTTTATTTTCATCTTTCGAGAACACTGAGAAAAAACTTCTGGACACTTTGGATACCAATATCATCTATAAAACAAAACATAATGAAAATTCAATTTTCACTGACCATGAAGTGTCACAGTTAACAGTCAAATGCAAATGCATATGACAAATTTACTTGTGCTTGTAGTCCAATATCTTTATTATTGGATAAGATTGTGTCAAAATAAAACTTTTTTTTGTACCAAATCCTTCTTGATTAAACTTGTTTAATGGATTAATCTTTATTTTCCTTGGAAAATACACAGAACTGTACAGAATATAGATTTAGCTCTAGAAATATGGAGTGTGCTACTTTAATGGGATAAACTTTCGCGGGGAATAAATTTCGCGGATTTCGCGGATTTGGGTGTCATCCGCGAAAATCCGCGAAATTAAGTCCCAATGGAAATTTGGAAGGGCCTCATCCGCGAAATATTTCTAAACAAAACTCAAAATATGTCAAATAAATACTATTTGAATGGTTACTTGCATCAAAAAGGCGCAAATAATGTGTATTTCAACAACCAACATGCATGATTTGACAGTAAGTCACAAAATCGTGAAAATATTGTCACCCAATGGTGCCACCCGCGAAATTTAATCCCCGCAAAAGTTTATCCCATTAAAGTATTTTCCTTGAAAAAATACAGAATAATGATATTCTTTCAGCGACATGGAGTACTCTTGTTCCCTTGAGAAATACAGTCTCCGAGACATTATTTTTTTCCTGGCAAAATACATAAAGCACATTTTCCTTGAGAAATACAGCGGAAATTCACTTTTCTTGCAAAATACAGAGCATATTAATATTCCTTTTTGAGAAATACATATAGAACGTATCATTTCCTTAGGGAAGTATGGCTTATCATGAAAAAATTTATTCATAATAATGCATAATTTCCTTGAAAAGATCAGAGCACATTCATTTTCTTTGAGGAATGTTTACAGAATATTACTTTTCCTTGAGAAATACAGAAGACAACAACCTACCATCTTTGGATCAACTGGACTTTTGAAGATACCAGCTTCTGAACGGATAGCTTCTTTTCCAATATTTATTTCAATATTTTGGAATGATTTGCCTCCATCCGTACTAAATGTAACAGAGATGTAATTTTCCATATAACACTGTGCCTCAAAATCATAGGAAATGCAAAAGAGCTTTGAATATGATAAATTGTTTGGATCACCAAATACTATCTTATCAAAAAATCCAAATTTAAAAGTACCAAGAAAAGATTATGAGAAGAGAAATCATTTTAACACCAACGTAATAATGACCATAATCCTTAAAAAAAGCAATGAGGAACGAACAAGCTTTAAAGTGCTTTAGTAAAAGAGCCTGGCTTTTGTCTGCTATACTTGTGACATTTGTTCTTACCTTCGATAGATATTAGAAGGACTTTCATGTTTACCAAAGATATTGAAAATGGATAAGAAATGTGATGATAGTGTGTTTACTGTTGTTAGTAAAATTTGTGTCTGAAATTGACGGTAAGATGGTAATAAGTTAATGTTAATAACGAATGAATGAAATTAGTTTATTATGAAATTAGAACCTAAAAGTTTAGGACCTGACCTTAGATTCATTAAAATTCAATATTTTTGAAAACCAATTATTAAGAGTATAAGTTTTAGAGTCATGAATGCGATACATTGGAACATATTAAATTGGTTTGAGGAAATCCATCATGCATCTATAAACAAGACTTAACAAAAAATTAGATTTCATTATACCTCGAGATTGTCACCGAGCCAAACTAGTGCAACATCATTGTTTTTGTCACTCTTGAGAGGGAACTAAATGAAATTACGGTTTCAAAAATCTTTAGACACCTGGGGACAAAGTCAACAACTTTTTTTGAGATCAATGCGCAATAATTTCTTTCAAAATAACTTGTCATTAAAAAATTGTTTCCATTATTCACATTGGGAAGACAATAATTAGTGATCTAACAAAATAAAACTATTTAAGGAAAGCCCATTATAATTTTTTGGTAAAAATTGATAAAACGACAAAAACATTATCAGTATCCTACCTCATTCTTCTCCATCTTTTTCTTTGCTTCTTCATTTAAATGTGATTTGCATATTGGGGGAATCGTTTTACTATCAGAAATTTCACGTCTATATCGGTGTGATGCCTCTGGTAGATTGATATCAAATGTTGAAAGTTGCCCAACAACAGCAAAGAATAGTAAGATGGTAATGGTCAACATGTTAAAGATTTATTTGTTCATAGTTTCTAAATAAATTCACTAAAATTTAGCTGATATTCATGAAGCGCAGGAGGTGATTTAGTACTCTCTTTCAAATTTTAGGTTGTCAACACACTGACCACACTCTGTCTCTTCACTTTGGTGATATTATGATCTAAATGTTCCGGAGACATGGGGCAAGCGAAAAAGCTAACTTGAGGGAAGTAATTTTAACCAATAGTCAACCAATTTTCATGGAATTTTGGGGTTTCTTTTTTAGATTTGGCAAGAATTTTTTAGCAAATCACCCATTATTTTGTACATACTTCAGCTGAAATAAGATGAATGAGGAGACTTTTCATCCAATCAGATAGTAGAATTTATTGACAATCTAACTCAAGCATCAGATTCCCACTATTGTTTGAGAACTAAAGATGAGAAAAGATAAACCCTTGGGGTCTTTCAAAGATACAAACTAAAATAAAAACAAACTTTTAACTGTGACACAACAAAGATATGTCAAAGTGATATGTTTCGAGTCATGCACAAAAGCAACATTTCCTATACAAAATTACAATTTCCTTCATTATGTGTATACAACTAAAGTGTTATTAATAATAACACTGACAACAGCAACATGAGGTCATAAAAGAAATAATGTTTCAATATTTTGCACATACATGAAATTACATTTAGAAGGCTGAGACACCTAAGTGTTATAGTACTGTAAGCCAAAATGGCATTTTACAAAAAACTTCGAAATTGCCAAATTAAGAAAAAAAAATCAAAATGGCAGCCAAACCCATGCTGACAACTCACAAAAATCTTTGTTTCTCAATTTTCAGTTACAAATCAATTTGGAATTGCCAAAAATGTTATACACTTTTGGCTTTAAAAAAATTAAAGAATTGAAATTAAATTGACCTATTACTTTTTTTATAGAAAGAAGAAGCAATATCTGATATAAGTAGTCTTTTAGAATGAGGAAGTACGAAATTTCCTCAGTTTTCTTCAGAGTCATGCTTTTAGGGAATTTTCGTTCTTCAAGGTTCTAGCTTCTTTGGGATACCATAAAACCTCAAATAAGCATGGAAAAGCTAGAATATTCTGGACTAGCTTGGAATATGTTTTTAAAAACAAACTTTTAAAATAATTGTTAATGGTCTACTTCATTAAAATCTAATCTAACTTACTTTTTAATAATTAATCCATGTTAAAAAAGCCCTTTCTGAGATAAATGATCTTTTTTAAAGTCTTCTATGTTTGCCACAAAAAGAAAAGAGAAGTGCAAAGAAGTAATTGTACATGCAACCAATCAATGGTACATTTTTCAAACAAAGCAATTGGTTTTTACAACACAATTTTTTAACATATTAAACCACAGTATAGTCAATGTAAAAGTTATTACTAAGATTTCACTAAAGTTTTTTCCGTAATCACTTTTGTTTTTAACATCTTAGCAACAGGTACCCAGAGGTACCCCATGCAGTTACAGGGCATTGAGAAAAAATAGAATTTCAAAAAGTTTCACAACATCACATTCTACATTACAAAATCACACCATTTTTCTTGCCCTTTTAGCATCCAGCTATCTAACGCTGCCCTTCCTGAAATCATTACGATTTTGGTAAAAAAAGCCTTTTTAGTGAAAAAAACAATAGAAAAAGTGCCCTTTTTTAGGCCATCAACTGAAGTTTCTCTACCTTTTTAGAAATACACCTTCTCTATGTTGGTTTTTCTTGGTGCTTTGTAGGCTTAAGTATTGTAATAACGAAGTAAATGAAACCCCTGGAAATCTTCAAGTTTTAGTTAATTATTGCATGAGTCTTAAATTTAGTGTGCAATATCGTTAGCAACTCTAACTTGGGACAATTGGTTCAAACATGGCCCTGGTTTATCAGCCCAAGACCTGAACTACCGGCCTAAGATCTGGGAAACTTTGCGACTTTTGAGACTTTTTTACCACAATTTTAGAATTTATAGTGGCCCCAGGCCAGACCTGAATTATTGGCCTAAAAAGTTCTAATAAACTAATAGAACACATTCATTGAAGATCATCAAATTGAAGTACTTTTCCATGGGATATTCCGGTTGGGATATAAATGGTTCCTTTATCCTCTTTATCCCAAAAAGCAAGTCCTAAAAATCGCAAAGTTTCCCAGGTCTTGGGCTGGTAAAACAGGTCTTGGGCTGCTAAATCAGGGCTTGAGCCGCTTACAAAAAAAAAATTTGCTCCGACAGGCGCCGACTGGAAAATCAGGGAATGCCTGCCACCTGATATGATGAACAAATAAAGTGTGTAACTTGCTGCGCGATTAACGTCAAATGCTCCATCCTAGTGTAGCTAATTTGTTCTTCTTCCTCTCCAGTTTTCTAGTCTAACGCTAATATAATCTAGATAGGAAACAAATATTAAATTTGATTATTTTTTTGTTCGTATTTCTAAATTTCACGATAAAAAGAACTATTTACTAATTATTTTCCTTAACGGGCGTTGAATAGACATTGACATATTTAATGATGTCATAATCAATGCCGTGCATATTTTGTCAGCGCCGTGTATATTTTGTCAACATCCTTTTCATTGGATAAATACCACTAAAATATACAAGAGAAGTAAACATAAATTTATCGTCCGCAAGCACGGCTTAGCTAAGCGCACCTCTCTTATTCATTATCTAAGAATTGGAATGGGCAAAGATTACCGCGCGGGCTGATAGCGGACAAAGGTTTTTTGAATACATTTTCACTTATAATTTGCGGTAGAACAAACTAAACATAGAAAGGGGGTATTTTTTAGTCCTCTATACGATGATCGGTATTTTTTTGAATTCCATGTTTAGATTTTTCTACCCAGCCCTGTTGTTATGTACGCGCACCCTGTTGCTACGACCTTTGTTTGAAATCGAAAGCGAAACCAAATAATTTAGCACACACTGCCGTTTGCGTAATATTGATAAAGTAAAGGAGGCCCTGACTGCTCTGTACAAAAGCGAATTCGTGTATGTTATAATTTGTGGTTGGCATTGACTCAAAAATTACTTTGGTTTTGGAGGTTCAGTTAAATATATTTTCCAGGGGATGTCAATTGAACTCCATCGAATTCGATTAGGAATTGAATGAATCAAATTCAATCGAATTAAGGCGGTAATCACAAATATCTTTGACGGACCGACTCTCGAAAATTGAGTAGAATTGAGTTGGTGAGTCGGTAAATTTGTCGGACTTTTTCTGTCAATGACCTTTCCTTCCTTCAAAAATTTATTATTGCCAATTTTTTGCGAGCAATTTCAAGCGCATTCACAGCAATTTGACTTTGTTTATCATTACATGCGCCATTTTGGGGTCGCATATCACAGTGTTCAAAGGTCATATACAAGTGTTACGCGTAAGCCAAATCGCGTATTACGAACTACCTCTAAATTGCCGAGTATAGGAGGAAAAAAATCGAAATTCAAAATGGCGGCCAAGCCCACGCTGATAACTACAAAAAATCTTTATTTTTCAATCAGCTATTGCAGCTCAATAAATCAGGCAAAATTCCAAGCACTTTTCCCACTGGCCGTTTTTTTATCTAGAAATTGAGTTTCAGCCATGCCATTGCTATTATCTGAGACCCCCCCCCCTAACGGACTCCTAGTTAAGAGTTTATTAATGATATCAAGAATTAAAATGCAACAAAAATAAATACTTTTCTTTCGTAACATAAACAAAATTATCGTTTACTAGTAACTATAATAGAATACACTTTAACCATGCATGGATAGGGGCCGCGGCTCCACTTTGAAAGTGGTAGGTGTTAGGGTGATAGGGCCGTAGTTTAGTGTCCCTTAATTAGTGTCTAAGGAGGTGCCACGATGGTTGGCGCCAACGGGAGAAAATTTTTGAAAATTAGCCCTTCTAAACTGGTTAAAACAGGTCTTTTTTAAAGCTTACGGCCCCTGATGGAAAGAAATGCTTGAAGAACAAAAGAAATACAGGGTTCGAATTATGAATTTAATAAGCTCCACTATTTGAAAAGAAGGAGCGCCGCAGGTGAATTTTTTTCACTGTTTGAGAAGCATTTTTAGTATTTTGCAATGTTGTTTGAAAGAAATTGTGAAAGTATCTTTAATACATTTCTTGACAAAAGCGAAGTAAGACTAAGTGGTTGTAGACAAAGCAAAGTATAGTGAAGTTTTGAAGTATCAAGTAGATAAAGCAATCGATAAACGAATGAATAAAGTAGCGAAGTAGCAAGTTGATAAACCAATAGATAAACGAATGAATAAAGTAACGAAGTAGCGAGTAGATAAAGCAATAGATAAACGAATGAATAAAGTAGCGAAGTAGCAAGTTGGTAAAGCAATAGATAAACGAGTGAATAAAGTAGCGAAGTGACAAGTTGATAAAGCAATAGATAAACGAGTGAAGAGAGTAGCAAAGTAGCAAGTTGATAAAGCAATAGATAAACGAGTGAAGAAAGTAGCGAAGTAGCGAGTTGATTGAGCAATACATAAACGAATGAAGAAAGTTGCAAGGTAGCGAGTTAATAAAGCAATAGATAAACGAACGAATGATAAAGAAAGATAAAGAACGAGTTGTACGATTGTTAAACCAATAGATAAAAACGAGTGAATAAAGTTGCGAGGTAGCGAGTAGATAAGCAATAGATAAACGAATGAAGAAAGTTGCGAGGTAGCGAGTAGATAAAGCAATAGATAAACAAATGAAGAAAGTTGCGAGGTAGCGAGTAGATAAAGCAATAGATAAACGCATGAAGAAAATAACGAGGTACCGACTTGTTAAACCAATAGATAAACGAGTGAATAAAGTTGCGAGGTAGCGAGTAGATAAAGCAATAGATAAACGAATGAAGAAAGTTGCGAGGTAGCAAGTAGATAAAGCAATAGATAAACGAATGAAGAAAATAACGAGGTACCGACTTGTTAAACCAATAGATAAACGAGTGAATAAAGTTGCGAGGTAGCGAGTAGATGAAGCAATAGATAAACGAATGAAGAAAGTTGCGAGGTAGCGAGTAGATAAAGCAATAGATAAACGAATGAAGAAAGTTGCGAGGTAGCGAGTAGATAAAGCAATAGATAAACGCATGAAGAAAATAACGAGGTACGAGTTGATAAAGCTATAGATAAACCTGGATAAACGAGTGAATAAAGTTGCGAGGTAGCAAGTAAATAAAGCAATAGATAAACAAATGAAGAAAGTTATGAGGCATCAATTTGGTAAAGCAATATTATAGATAAACAAATGTGAGGGTAGCAAAATAGGTGTTGTCTTATTATCTTTTAACTTCGCATTTTTGAGTTAGGAAATCGTTTTTGGTTGCTAAATCTAAAATTCACTTCGCATTTTGCGAAGTGCAAAGCTATAATTCGAACCCTGAAATACTCAAAAAAAAAATTTTCTTTAAATATTGAGTTTAAAAACTCAATTTAAAATTGAGTCTTCTGGCCGTATAACGGCCACAGAAAAGTGCTTGGAATTTTCACTGTAAATCAATGAAATAATTTGAAATAAAAAGTAAAGAAACCTTGAACCTTTCATGAATCCAAATAAATAAAAGTATTCATCTAAAGTGAAGATTACATTTCAAAATAAAACAATTTCCAAATCAACCTAAAGTCAGTGCCTGCCAACTAAAAATTTCTCTGCAGGGTCACTGGCAAGGAGTTACGACTTCAGACTTTAGATTCCAATTCTTGTATAGGCTGCAACTACACTAACAAATGATCTGTATTTCAAATACTTCCAAATGGGTCCATAAGTTAAGAAAAGGAAATTATCATCTAGCACGGGGGTTTTGTTTTTAAAAACAAACTTCAAAATAAAATTGTTAATGAACTTGTTACTTAAAATATCACTTACTTATATAATCTATTTATGATATAACACCCCTTTCTTAAATAAATGGCCTATTAAAAGTCTTTTATGTTTGCCGCAAGAAGAGAGAAAAATGTAATTTGACCCCCGGTTTTCTCCCTTTTTTTCTATTTCTCACGTGTTAGTGTAGACACAAATTTAATCCGGGGAAATGAAGCGTTTTCATTGGTCTAAAATCATGGATGCTCACGTGACCAGAATTTTTATGTAGGGAAATGCTGTGGCGGCAATTTTTACTTTAATGAGATTGACCATTTTGTTGTTTTGATTTGAGCGGGCAAAATTTCTGTACAAACCAAAATATGGCTTCGTTGGAATACTGGTTGAAACACTTGTGCATAATTTCAAACCACCCATTACACGCGGTTGTTTTGGCTGCTGGCTGGCTGGGAGTTTCCTCCAAGAATGCACTCCAAAAATGGATGGAAAAATGGAAACCTGAAAATTTTTACGACCAACCGACCGACCGACCGCTTCACTTTTTAGACCCAACGAGGATGCGAAAGGAAGATATTTGTGATTGCCGCCTAATCGAAGTGATTGGTCGAATCGATTGGACTTAATCAAAGTGGATTGATTGAACAATCGAATTCAATCAAAGTGGAAAAAAATATGTAAATCTTCGATTGTCTTCAATTGTTTGTTCAATCACTTAGATTCGCTTCGATCGATTCGGTCAATAGACCTCTTTTATAAAGAGGACGTCCTGTTGAATAATTATGTAGTCCAGCCATAAAAACAATGATAGAGCGATGCATAATTACTGTATCATGCATATCTTAATAACTATGCATGGTTTTATCATTGTTTTTCTGCTGGACTACTACATAATTATTAAACAGGGTGGACTCTTATTGAAAAAAGGTCTATCACTGCGATTGGTTTAGATTATATTCGATTGGTTCGGCAATCAAAATTTTCGATTGACATCCCCTGGCATTTTGAAGAGTGGTAACATTTTACCACAGGAAAAACCCTACCCCTCCATTTTGACATTATTTGCCGTATGGGTATACAGTTTTCGATATTTTATACACTGAAACAACAAAGGAAGACACAGCTTTCATTTGTTCGTGTATATATATACACAAAAATTAACTCTTAAATAAAGGATTGAATACCATTTCAGTTGGGCCTTAGTAAGAATTTCAAACGTTTAAAGTCAAAATAAAATGACAAAGTTATAAACCTGACAAATGACAAACTGCTTGTTGATTTTTTGACTTCCCTGATTTTTTCGGAGCACTGAATTTGTTTACGTAATCATGATTTCGTGTTGAGAGATCACGGGAAAATCCTGCATTTTGACCCGCATTTTTCTTTCATCCGCGCAGAGCAAAACACGAAGGGTGGTGGGTGTGGCGGGCTGGTGGTCGTGGAAATTTGGGCGGATTCGAGATATTAGCGAGGTGATTAAAAAGAGGTGTTGTTGTTGTTGTTGGTATTTGATAGCTTTCAATTGGAGAAAAGTGTTGGCGTTCACACCCAAACGGTAAGGTTGCTAAATGGAATGATGTATGACTGGTAGGACGCAGGATAAATTGAAAGGGTGGGGGGGTTCATGATTGGCGGAGAGGAGAGCGGAATCGACCTTATCTGATATTCCGATGGCGTATTGGCGGCCGCCCACGCTAAAGCTCTAAAGGAGCAGACCAATATGTTAAAATATGACCGACCTTCAGAGCAAAGCGTGTCAGCATATTTCTACATCTGGTACCAGATAAGAATCGACTCTTTTTTCAGGCGGAGTGGCGGAATTGCTGGCGAAAATTTAGACGAAATTACGGAAATTGGGTTCTCTGGTGGACGGAAAATTAGACAATTTTAGTGCGGAAAAACGGAATTCAGAAAAAGGTTTTGACAAAAATCTTGAATTTCAAAGGAATTTTCGGTGGCGGAATTTCGGTTCATTTTTGAACGTTTTGACGGAAATTGGAGAAAAAATTGGCGGAATTGCGGATCGGGTACCCCCCTGAAACTCCAGCCTGAAAGCGGGGGATGAGTGTAAATAGTTAGCCGATGAGCGAGGTGTTTATATCCCTCTCTGAGTCTAACGGACGATAGCATCGTAGCTCACATCTTGCAATGCTATCTTTTGAGTTTTCGAAATTTTGACAATTTTAATTATAAATTAAAGGCATTTTATTTATTTATCATAATATCATAAAAGTAGGGGATCGAAATACCAACTCGCACTGACGTGGAGTTTCACGGTTGTTGACGGAAAGTGGTCCTTTTTCGAACGAAGCAGTGGAGTTTGACCCAAATACTAATGGTTTATCGGCGGTTGAGAAAGTCATTTACAGGTAACATATTCAAGTCTTTCTCTTAGAAAGTTTTGATAATTTCAAAACTCGTATCCAGTCCTTTAGCTCACTTTATGACGCTCACGATTGTATCACGTATACCAGTAAAATAAAAAATGGGGTAAAAGTGGTTCTGGATACGATATTTGATCATTTCACTGTACAATAAATTAGTTCCACCATGCAATTTTATTCCGGACGAATGGAATTTAGCAAAAACTCGGTTGGGATTTTGGAATTGGAAATTTCTGACAACTTCCTGGTTATCTTTAGCGAGTTTATGTATGTGCGTTTTTCAGCGACGGAGACGGTAATGTTCTAATTTGAGTAGATCCTGACCAGCTGAGGACGACGGTAAAACAGCACTTTTACCGTCCTCGATTTTATGGGGCGGAATTGCGGGTTTTTCCAAAGCGCTTCAGTCACTCTACCGTCCTCAAAAGTGCAAATACATAAACTCGGTTTCAATACAACTGGGGCGGAAATTTGGAGAAAATGACGAAATAGTGGAATCAGGCAAGTACGCTCTGAACTCCCCGATCCCTGAAACACCTGGGTGAATCACAAAAGTCTAATCAAATCGTCGTAAAACACACTTTACTTGCGTGGCGCGTTTTTTCCAAACTCAGACTGCTCTGGTTACCTGATATGCTAGCTTGAGCTAGCTAGCTAAAAGAGCTCTCTCTATTTTGCAAATAACAAGAGATCGTCCAAAACTAATATTTATTTTAGATCAAGTCAAGAAGAGGTTAAAAAGTGGTTTGTTTTTTGTACAAATAATAGTAACATCGATTTTACATGTATTTACATCAAAACATAGCGTGAAGCGTGCCGGACGCCAATTGGTACTAGCTATCAGAATCTCACACCACACAGTGATGGAGTTCACTGGATGCACATAAATAAGTAAAGTCAGATAATTTTACACTCCGACGCGGAGGAAATTCTAAGGATTGGGAGTATGCTAAAAGCGCATGTGGAATTTTTTATGAAGTAAACAATATTTGGAGTGATGGACACATATTTCTGCTTTATCTCAGTTATTTAAAAAAATCGTCACAAATTACTTGTTATTTGTACTGATGTCAATTGATGTGAGTCTACTTGACACCAAAGCAATAAAAAATACAAGAAAAGATAATTGAAATATAATGATAAAGGGTTGGGTTGGATAATTTTGTAAGATATGATTTAATTTGGTTAGAACTTGCGATTATTACAAAATAATCTTTTGCTAATAAGCCTACTTTTTTTTGACTGAACAGTAGCTTATCAGTTGTAGTTCAAAGCTTTTGGCTTGGTTCTTGGTTCGACTCGTCGTAGATAGGAAATAGATATTGGTAATATAGTTATATATTTGAGAAATATAGCAAGTTTTTAGTTTTCAATTTATATGTGTCATTTACACAGCTTAACTAATTAAACCAAAGATCTCTCTCAAACATGCTACTTTTTCAAGCCTATATCATAAAGGAATATGGAAATATCTGAGACTTGTAAAGTATTGAAACGATAGGTAGAAGGTTTTGTCAGGGTAAAATTTATGACTATGATTGATTGTTCATACATCCCTATACCCGAGGGGTAAATCACTCGAAAAATGGTGTACGAGATTTATGATTTATTTTTGATTTATTTTGATTTATGATTTATTTTTGATTTTGATTTTTGATTTATAAAATTGTAAAATTGTGTACGAGATTTATTTTTGTGATTTGCCCCTCGCCTATACCTTTCAACTCTATAGTTTAGAAAAGGATTAGTTCCGAGTTTATCAGACAAAGTTTGCAATAACTTCAAGACATTTGATTTCTCAACCCTGAGACTCGAGCCCAACCCCATTTTTTGCGCAAGGGTTTGAAAGCACAGATATCTAAGCCCGAAGGGCTAGATAGGCAACTTTAAGCTTTCTCCAGCAAAAAAAAGTGAAGCAAAAATTTGACTTTTTAAATTTCGTGCCGATGGATAGGATCTAGCATTTTAATTGTTTTCGGAGCGCGAGATCAAAAAACGTAGGCGGCAAACGCTATTTCACATCTCTCAAACTGGTGAAATTGCATATTTTAGTCACGTGACTTTGGTAGGAAATCCTTCCAAACCTAGGCTTCACTTTTCGATAAAAGCCGCAAATCTAGCCCTTCGGGCTTTACAGATATCTGTGTTTGAAAGGTGTGTAATAGTGGAGTCAGTTAGAAGAAAAATCGTGCAAATTGTGATAAAAGCATGAAATTTGGCACAGAGGTCAAGAATGATCAACTGATCAAAATTTTCAAGGGAGACAAGTGTCAAATGTCATGTGTCACTCCCTGTCAGCATTTGTTGACAAACAAATATGTCACCCCAAAACCTGTCATATTATATATTGCTGGAAAGCTAGTTAAATTCTGAACAACTTTTTTGCTTACACCAACTTCAGAAAATGTACCCAATAAGAGTAAATGTCGATTTTAAATTAAAAAATGACGTCATCAATTTTAGTGATTTTTCAAGTTCCTCAAAACCCATCATGTTATACATCGTTGGAAAGCTAATTTAAAACTGAACAACTTTTTTGGCTACAAAAATCTACTTAGATGTACCCAATAAGAGTAAATCTACATTAAAGCAACACCTTCAAAATCTGAAATTAGTTACCTGAAAACAGAGTTTTTCAATTATGTTCATATAAAGTTATACAAAAATATAAAAGTTATAAAATTAAAAAAAGCTTGTACGATGCCAGATAGAAAATACTACTGCTTGATCTTAGTTTTTGTAATTGATTGTCAAGAAAGCTAAGAAAGTCAACCCAAAGAGTGACAAGTTTAAAGAGACTAGGACACGAAAATGTTCTTTACTTTTTCGCTTTACCAAAATAGCTTAAAAAGAATCTTGAGATCTTGAATGTGAAAGTTGTTCATGTAAATAAACTATATAGTTAATGTCATTATAGTTCAATGTTAAAGCTTCTGACAACTTCCTCCGCATTGGCAAAGCTCTGTGCAAGGGAGTTCTGCCTTTTTGCATTTACACCGACCAGTACAACCTTTTTTGCAACCACATTTGATTAGTTCGCGACATTCGTTGGATGCTTCGCGTTGTGTCATCCATAATGGTACGTACTTTTCATCTTGCAAGACAAAGCCCCAGTCTTCTGGATCATACTCTGGTTGTTGTTTGAGAAGAGAGTGGCACCATGTACTATAAGATAAGTATACAAACTGTGTTGAGAATGCTGTTAAATGATTCTCAGAAGGACAGATCTAGTATTATCAGATCTATAGACAGTGTATAATACAATGCACTTACATGTTTTGGCCCATCGCTCTTTTCGCTTGTTGAATCAGGGCGTCCTTTGTCGGTGGTATGTTTTCAACAGCCTTAGCTTTCTTGGTGAAAAGCTCCTTCCTACACTCGTTTACATCTTCCAAAGAACTTGTTGGATCGTACATCAATATGACGAATCTTTCGATTACCTTTAAGTCCTCATCCGTCAAAAAATCGTTTCTTGCAAGCCTGAAGGTAAAACAAAAAATAGATATTTTTATGTATCTTTTAGTAATTAGCTAGTTCACCTAATTAGTTAAGTCATTACTTATTTCCTAAAATTTGATTCACTGACAGGAAATATTTTAATTTTACATAGTTTTAATAAAATTGTGGACTAATTTTAATAGAAGAAATCATTCATTCATACCTTGAAAATGTTTCTTGTCCTTCCTCAAACAGTCTCAACACCTTCCAGGCAGTCTTCTTTCCTTTGCCATTGAATGATGATACGGTGTCACACCCGGTAAACGAGTGCCAAAATGATATACTGCTGCAAATCTTTGCACCCAAGATATTCGCACAGTCGTGAATGGGGATATACTTCCTTGTTTTACCAACTCCAAATTCAATCCAGAGCTCTTCCAAGTTCAATGCAGTGAAATGTTGGATTGCAATGACAACGACATCAGTGTCAACTGTGACTATTGACACCTTCTTGAATCCATTTCTGGCACCATCAAGGGCATGCAAGAAAACTCTGGTGTCAGCCTCTTCGTGGTTGCAAGGAGCAAGGTTTGTGCTGTCAATATTGGAGTTGCAAAGCACTCCATCTCCAACAGTGGTGACGACGTTCGTTTCTTTCTCATTAATTTCCTCAACAGCAGTCTCAGCAAGCATCGTGAACAGCTCGGTTTTGTTTTTATCGTTTCTCATGAATTTCTGGAAATCCTTGTAGATCTTTGTGTCTTTACGGATGGAAATTCGGATACCTTCACCTCTGTTCTCTCTGGTCTGGCTCTTCAAACTTCGTTGCTTGTACACGTCAAAGACGACGTCTAGCCTCTGGATGTTTCGTGAAGCTACTCTCAATTTACTGGTCAATTCATCTTTGCAAAAGTTTCCATATGTGTTGGATGTTTGAGGACGGTTCATGTTGACAAAAGCTGCCCCATCAATAACTTTCATAGTTACATCTGGTGCCTCATGCTTAACTTCGACCTTTGTTTCCAAGCATTGGATGAAATCTGATTTCGACGTTGCCTTTCTGAGTTTCCCGTATTCAGAAATAGAAATCGGAAAAGAATGATTTTCGTGGGCAAAGAAATTTTCGAGATCACCTTCTCTCGACTGACAGGCCACATAAAGATTGGCGTATAATCTTCTTTCAGCATTTAAAGTCGCCAATTTCTGTTTAGTTTTGGATGTCTTCATTGTGTGCTTTTGACGGAAAAGAAGTAATTCGTTGCGTGGTAGATTTTCGTAGAGTGACGAGCTCCTGTCTACTAATCTTTTCTTCACGAAAGAAGCGTACTGATCTTTGCCCAACTTTTTAGCATCTCTGGCTGATTTGCTTGCACTGTCATCGAAAACGTGTCGTGAAGTTAAATGCATCAGATTCTTTTCCTGCTCTTCAAAGGGATTCCCATACTCTTGAAAAGATGATACGAACGCTGACCTATCCTTGCGGAAAGTTTCCTCAAAGCTCTTCGTGTCTTCATGGTGTTTCTCTGGCATGCAATCTTCTTCTTCTTCGCTCAACATCTCCGCAATGACTGGTCCACTGACAGCCCATTTCAGTAAAGCTTTTGGGTTGTCAAGTATTCCAATGATTCCACCATCCGTCTTCAGAACTTTGTTGTTTTGTTCGTGTGCTTGATCAATTCCAATATTGGAGAAGACACGATTGCTTTTACGGACAGTGAAGAATCCTTTTTTGAAGGCTTCGTAGGTGTCGTTTCGTCGGAACTTTAGGTTTGACAAATCTTGAACGAATACAGAAAGCCAGCGTGAGTAGTGGGTATGGTCAAGTGCGAAGAACCAAGGCATCATTGCTTTAAGGCACTGCAAAAAGGAATCGAAGTCTGCTTCTCGAATGGATTTGATGAACAGGAAATATAGAGTTTCCATCTCGATTGCGGTAAACCAAAAGTCAGCATTTGCCGATTCTTCCCTTCGCGCTGCTTTCCATTTGCCATAATCTTTGTAGACACTTTGCTTTTGAAATGACAACTTCGACAAATGGAATAATGATGCAAGGGAAACTTGGTGTGCGTATCCCGTCCTCTTGACTTTCGTTCCCTTGAGGAAGCTCTCGATTCTCCCTGTTGTTTGGATTTTTGCCCTTTCAAAAACATCTGTCCAGCCGGATCCTTCAAACCAGTCACCGATTGCATCTAAGAAGGCCATCTCGATATGTAATGGACCCATCATCCAAAGAACATTTTCAAATTGGTCCGGATACATCCATTGCACTTGCTTGCCTAATGCGTACACTGGCTGATCTCCTGTGATGATCGTTTGGCTTTGTGATCGATTGAGATGGTTAGTAAGGTTTTGGATGATTTCCATGCAGTGTTTGACCATTGCACGGGAGTTGACAGATTCTAGAAAAACTGGTAATAAAGCTGAATGGGGTTGGTGTAATTTAAGATGCACGATCTAACGATTTACGATGCACGATTCGCGATCCGTGCATAAAATATGTTAATTCATGCGTAATTATGCAAATTATGATTAGATATTTAGGCAATTTACAAGCTTTCATTCGCTGAAACTCAATTATTTTTGAAAACATCATTTATGTAAGATTATACAAATTATATTTAAATCAGTCATAGATTAAAAGAAAGTGAAAACCACGTGCATTCACCTTCTGTACTCTCTCTCTTTTTCATAACTTAAATCAATAGGGGAATTGTTTACCGAAAGAAAATTCTTTCTCATAATAGAGCACCAGTTTTTTGCTTCGTACATTACGGTCCGCAAAAAATATTGTTTGCCAATATATTCTTTTATTTGCTTTAAGAAAGAAATTCCTATATTCGATTAAGAGAGAGCAAAAATATTGATTACTTACACTATCTGTCTATTGTAAGATTATGTTCACAAGGTAGCTTCCATTATCAACATTATGATTATGTAAGTTAGTATTTTTCATAATTTTACGGTCGTTATTATTCGTAGTTCCATTATTTACTCATTTCTTTTTTTGTTGCATAAATTTACCGTGGTAAATAAAAGCGAAAAAAGATTATGCCGTTGTTTTAGAATTATGTTATATAATTTAAGTTTTATGATAATTATTAGGAATAATCAGCATACTTTATGCAAGGATCGCGCATCGTGAATCGTAAATCGTTAGATCGTGCATCTTAAATTACACCAACCCAGCTGAATGGGTTTTAAACGTTACAGGATCATTTTCTTTCTGCTTTGAGTGAAAGGCGGAGAAGGAGAACCGCTCTTCTGGCTGCTTTTTGTCGGTCTTGTAAAGCTCCTCGATTTTGGTGAGATTCTCTAGCCAATCAAATTTCTTACTTGGAATTTCAGGATCCGGTTCTGTTACTGCAGGTTGGCGTTGTGAAGTTGCTGGATATTCTGGTTTTGAATTCTTGGCTGGTTTAATGTCTGTGTAGTATTCAGGAAGTTGGATCGTTTTCTCTTTACTTTCTTTCATAACTAAGGGTTGTTTTCTCATCTCACCCTCATATTGCTGAAAGATAGTAACACTGGTTCCATGGAAAGATGAAGTGGCTGTTGAGGAAGACGGGTCGTGGTCGACGTTGTCTAAGGCAGCAAACGTGAAGAGGTCCATTAACAATGAGTATGGACAAACCAAGTTTTCCATCTGATACTTTTCACATAGTTGGTGGGTAATAGAGTCTTGGATCTCGGTTACACGGTTGTAAGAGATACTCAATCCCTTGGCAGCTAAATTGTTGATGATATCCTTCTTCCTTGTTTTCGAATGCAGCATCAAGCCGATCTTTGCTGGAAGTGGTGGCTCATTTGTTGATGAATGACGTATATGATTGCTTTCATCCTTCCGTTGTGTTTTGACAGCATTGAATTTGATGAGTTGTGATAGATTTAGTGCTATACTTCTGGTGTTTTCAGAGCTTTGCTGGTTCTCTGGTGTGCGTTCTAAGATACAACCAATTAAAGTCTGTCCAGATATAATTGGCAGTGGAAACAAGAATGCCTGTAACTTTTGATAGTCAAATATGATTATGGAAATTTTTTTTGCTTGTTTTAGAGAATCAAAAGCGCTATATTTGAATGTATTTTTGGTTGAAAAATTCGCGATTTTTAGCGGTTAAATTTGCGTTTGTAAAAATTAAGCTTTTTTTCTACTTATGCTATAACGTTCATTTTTACACCAGTGGTAGTTCAACCTTAGGTTAAGAAGTTTGTAAAATTTCAAGGCGAACAGAAAAGTCCTTCGGAAGATATGGGACCCGAAATCCCCCTTGGTAGCACTTTTCTGTGAAATATCAAATCTCCAACTTATTACTAAAAACGGGGGTAGTGATATGATAAAACAGTTTTTCGATCATAGCACATTTTACGATCTCTTTAATGACCTCATAGCCAAACTGTGTTTAGTGTTTTGGGAATTAGCAAAGTTCTTTAATGACTTAAAAATAACAAAGGCAATATAAGTTCTTGCTTATCTTTTCAATAAAAACAATTAAAAATACTGTGATTTAATTCGTTTCGAAATAATCAATGATACCAATAATACTAATGCAACAACACTTAACACTTTCCAACTTTTAATTGCACTGTTCAAAAAAGATAACATAACCCCCGTTTTTAGTAATAAGTTGGAGATTTGATATTTCACAGAAAAGTGCTACCAAGGGGGATTTCGGGTCCCATATCTTCCGAAGGACTTTTCTGTTCGCCTTGAAATTTTACAAACTTCTTAACCTAAGGTTGAACTACCACTGGTGTAAAAATGAACGTTATAGCATAAGTAGAAAAAAAGCTCAATTTTTACAATCGCAAATTTAACCGCTAAAAATCGCGAATTTTTCAACCAAAAATACATTCAAATATAGCGCTTTTGATTCTCTAAAACAAGCAAAAAGAATTTCCATAATCATATTTGACTATCAAAAGTTACAGGCATTCTTGTTTCCACTGCCAATTATATCTGGACAGACTTTAGGTCATTTTGCTTGGTTTAAGCCTTTAGACCTTCCCTACAGCCTTTAGAAGAAGTACCAACCCCTAAAATTGGCTTTCAATTTCCGCGTTTAGCCTGCCAAGCCAAACGCGGTGGGTCATTTTGCTTGGTTAAGCCTTTAGACCTTCCCTACAGCCTTTAGAAGAAGTACCAACCCCTAAAATTGGCTTTCAATTTCCGCGTTTAGCCTGCCAAGCCAAACGCGGTGGGTCATTTTGCTTGGTTAAGCTTTAGACCTACCCTACCACACAACAGCCTTTAGAAGAAGTACCAACCCCTAAAATTGGCTTTCAATTTCCGCGTTTAGCCTGCCAAGCCAAACGCGGTGGGTCATTTTGCTTGGTTAAGCCTTTAGACCTACCCTACAGCCTTTAGAAGAAGTACCAACCCCTAAAATTGGCTTTCAATTTCCGCGTTTAGCCTGCCAAGCCAAACGCGATGGGTCATTTTGCTTGGTTAAGCCTTTAAACCTTCCCTACAGCCTTTAGAAGAAGTACCAACCCCTAAAATTGGCTTTCAATTTCCGCGTTTAGCCTGCCAAGCCAAACGCGGTGGGTCATTTTGCTTGGTTAAGCCTTTAGACCTTCCCTACCCTTTAGAAGAAGTACCAACCCCTAAAATTGGCTTTCAATTTCTGCGTTTAGCCTGCCAAGCCAAACGCGGTGGGTCATTTTGCTTGGTTAAGCCTTTAGACCTACCCTACAGCCTTTAGAAGAAGTACCAACCCCTAAAATTGGCTTTCAATTTCCGCGTTTAGCCTGCCAAGCCAAACGCGGTTGGGTCTTTTGCTTGGTTAAGCCTTTAGACCTTCCCTACAGCCTTTAGAAGAAGTACCAACCCTAAAATTGGCTTTCAATTTCGCGTTTAGCCTGCCAAGCCAACGCGGTGGGTCATTTGCTTGGTTAAGCCTTTAGACCTTCCCTACAGCCTTTAGAAGAAGTACCAACCCCTAAAATTGGCTTTCAATTTCCGCGTTTAGCCTGCCAAGCCAAACGCGGTGGGTCATTTTGCTTGGTTAAGCCTTTAGACCTTCCCTACAGCCTTTAGAAGAAGTACCAACCCCTAAAATTGGCTTTCAATTTCCGCGTTTAGCCTGCCAAGCCAAACGCGGTTGGTCATTTTGCTTGGTTAAGCCTTTAGACCTTCCCTACAGCCTTTAGAAGAAGTACCAACCCCTAAAATTGGCTTTCAATTTCCGCGTTTAGCCCTGCAAGCACCAAACGCGGTGGGTCATTTTGCTTGGTTAAGAGCCTTTAACCCTTCCCTACAGCCTTTAGAAGAAGTACCAACCCCTAAAATTGGCTTTCAATTTCCGCGTTTAGCCTGCCAAGCCAAACGCGGTGGGTCATTTTGCTTGGTTAAGCCTTTAGACCTTCCCTACAGCCTTTAGAAGAAGTACCAACCCCTAAAATTGGCTTTCAATTTCCGCGTTTAGCCTGCCAAGCCAAACGGGGTGGGTCATTTTGCTTGGTTAGGCCTTTAGACCTTCCCTACAGCCTTTAGAAGAAGTACCAACCCCTAAAATTGGCTTTCAATTTCCGCGTTTAGCCTGCCAAGCCAAACGCGGTGGGTCATTTTGCTTGGTTAAGCCTTTAGACCTACCCTACAGCCTTTAGAAGAAGTACCAACCCCTAAAATTGGCTTTCAATTTCCGCGTTTAGCCTGCCAAGCCAAACGCGGTGTGTCATTTTGCTTGGTTAAGCCTTTAGACCTTCCCTACAGCCTTTAGAAGAAGTACCAACCCCTAAAATTGGCTTTCAATTTCCGCGTTTAGCCTGCCAAGCCAAACGCGATGGGTCATTTTGCTTGGTTAAGCCTTTAGACCTTCCCTACAGCCTTTAGAAGAAGTACCAACCCCTAAAATTGGCTTTCAATTTCCGCGTTTAGCCTGCCAAGCCAAACGCGGTGGGTCATTTTGCTTGGTTAAGCCTTTAGACCTTCCCTACAGCCTTTAGAAGAAGTACCAACCCCTAAAATTGGCTTTCAATTTCTGCGTTTAGCCTGCCAAGCCAAACGCGGTGGGTCATTTTGCTTGGTTAGGCCTTTAGACCTACCCTACAGCCTTTAGAAGAAGTACCAACCCCTAAAATTGGCTTTCAATTTCCGCGTTTAGCCTGCCAAGCCAAACGCGGTGGGTCATTTTGCTTGGTTAGGCCTTTAGACCTACCCTACAGCCTTTAGAAGAAGTACCAACCCCTAAAATTGGCTTTCAATTTCCGCGTTTAGCCTGCCAAGCCAAACGCGGTGGGTCATTTTGCTTGGTTAAGCCTTTAGACCTTCCCTACAGCCTTTAGAAGAAGTACCAACCCCTAAAATTGGCTTTCAATTTCCGCGTTTAGCCTGCCAAGCCAAACGCGGTGGGTCATTTTGCTTGGTTAAGCCTTTAGACCTTCCCTACAGCCTTTAGAAGAAGTACCAACCCCTAAAATTGGCTTTCAATTTCCGCGTTTAGCCTGCCAAGCCAAACGCGGGTGGGTCATTTTTGCTTGGTTAAGCCTTTAGACCTTCCCTACAGCCTTTAGAAGAAGTACCAACCCCTAAAATTGGCTTTCAATTTCCGCGTTTAGCCTGCCAAGCCAAACGCGGTGGGTCATTTTGCTTGGTTAAGCCTTTAGACCTACCCTACAGCCTTTAGAAGAAGTACCAACCCCTAAAATTGGCTTTCAATTTCCGCGTTTAGCCTGCCAAGCCAAACGCGGTGGGTCATTTTGCTTGGTTAAGCCTTTAGACCTTCCCTACAGCCTTTAGAAGAAGTACCAACCCCTAAAATTGGCTTTCAATTTCCGCGTTTAGCCTGCCAAGCCAAACGCGGTGGGTCATTTTGCTTGGTTAAGCCTTTAGACCTTCCCTACAGCCTTTTAGAGGAAGTACCAACCCTAAAATTGGCTTTCAATTTCCGCGTTTTAGCCTGCCAAGCCTATAGAGTGGAAAGTGTACATGAACGAAACACATGTGCGATACAATATAAACGTTTGTATATTCGTAAGAGCAGAATAACTACTTGTGGTTGATGTATGTCTCTTGAATTATTATTTAAAGTTTTAACAGTAAGGAAGGAGGAGTTCAGAATCTGTTCGATCCTTTATTTAGTTATTCAGTTTAACAAATTATTTGCTGCATTGTTTGTAACTCAAGTTTAAGCCACTTTTTAATTTAAATGGAAAAATCTTTATACAATAGAGAAATTGTTACTTTTGGCTCTATATTTTTCAAGGTTAAGTATTGACTCGAATGGAGTCAAGTTGTTTTCGATGAATTAACCATAATATTTCAGAAATATTATGTTTTATTTTAAATTTTAAATTATAAAACATACTGTAACTTGTTAGCTGTTTTCCCTATATATGAATTTTATACACTGCACAGGCCACTAAAACATTATCCAGTTTAAACTGTATGACTTTTTATTATAACGTTTTTATCTCATCAAGGTCCTGATCACAATTCTTAAATCTGTTAGCCCGGGGAAGGGTAAGAGATTTGCCGACCGACGCGGGTGCTCTGCTGGGGTTCGAAAAATGGACCCTAGGTGGGACTCGTTTTTTTCAAAGATTTTGCCGAAATTTGCTACCTGGGACTCGTAGAGGTTAAAAAAGGTACCTTGACCAGCAGCGCATCCCCGTAACCCATTTTGCTCTCCATGCCCAGTTTGAGTAAGAAATCGTCACTTTTGGTCTAACTCGTAGAAATTGGACTAGGCTTCATGGTCAAGCAAAAAAAAAAGTGGGTCTTTTCAGCGAGATTTTGAGCTAAAAAGTAAAAAAAAATAAAAAAAAACTTTGACAAAAATCCACTTGTTTAAGATTTCGACCATTTTTAAGTCAATGAGTGATCCAAGAACCTCCAAACTTGGCCTTGCTTTACTTGATTCTGTCTTCCAGCGAATCAATTTGAAGTTTCAGAACTGGGCACCTCTCTATCATTCAGGCAGGTCCGCGCACCTTTAATTTCCCTTACCTTTTCCTTTTTCTTTACCCCCCCCCTATTTGCCGCCGTCCTTCCTAAATCGGACATCAATTTGATGATAAACCAGTTATCACACTTTTACTCGTATAATATACAGTCAAGGACTATTGCAACTAGGATAAATTATCCTAATTAGGCTTTAATCCTAAATAGGCTAGAATATTTATCCTAGATAGCATTTTTTTTTATTTCACGCTATTTTTAAATTAGTTGATATGTAACTTGTGACTTATTCTTTCCTGTTAAAAAAGGAGAATATTAAAATGGTAAGTCATTTTCTCTTTAAAGGTTGTGAGTTGCCGTGCATAATCCTATCAGGTGGGTAGTACCTAAGGCGTAACAGGGTGATTGCCCCCTGAATTACAGCTCGGACAAGTACACACTAGGACAATAACCCTAGAGATGGTTGGTCCCTGAAAAATTTTGTTTCATTCTGTTGAATGTTGCAAATTTCAAATTGTATACCTCATAGTCAAAGTATATATTTTTGAAATCGCTAAGCTTTAAGCTTTCTAAATATGTAAAAATAACGTTTATACGACCTATTTATAAAAAAATTCATGAAAAAAACTAACAGTAAATTAATAAGCTCCTTCCTACCTTCCCAACGATACCAAACCTTTTAAGATTGAAGCATGGTTGAGAAATAACAAGCAAAGCAAAATTTAGTTCACACTTATCGTGATAATAAATGTTTACGTTAGGGAGCTGATAAATCACTCTAATAATGAATTTATAGCTCGACATAATTCGCGATCTTGTAATTTTAAGTTTGTTGTCTAGGATTTTTATCTACAATCATAGGGAAAATTTAGTCGATCTTTTGTCAAAATTACAATTACTTACAAAAGTGCTCAGCTCAAAAATAACAAAAGTGCGCAAAAATTACAAAACTGCGCAGAAAAATTACCAAACTGCGCAAAACTTACATAAGAAGTGTGCGCTAAACAGTCCCTTATATTTCCTTAAAAACTAACTTTGTGTTTCTCCTCATATTACATATGGCTTCACATAACAGAGCACCTTTTTTCTAGTGAAAATGATGGAAATTTCAGTTTAAGTCTCTCTTTCATCGAAAATAATGACAAAATCGGAGCTTTCTTGAAATTCTCGACAAGGCTCTTTACAAAAGCTTCGTCCATTTATATCTTATCCAAACGATCAGCAATGCTGTCTAAAAAGCTTTGACCGAAACCATACAGCAAGTTCATTTCTTGTACGAAATAGCAAGGTAGGTAGCCATTCTTTAAAGCTTGTGACAATTTTTCCAACATCATAAATGCAAGCTTCAAATAATCATTCGTTTGATCAAGCGTTTGAAACTCCTCTGGTGGTGTCTTTTCTAACGTGAAAAGAAACACAGTTTTCAATTGATAAGAACATAATTTACGATCAGTTTCGCTCTCAACAAGCCCATGAGTTTCCAATGTGAAGATCAACTTTGCCAAAAGGTAACTTTTCTTTTGGAAAGAATTTTGTTGATTTGCCAAAATAAATTCAGCTTCAGAGAAAGATAACCGCCACGTCTTCGATTCTTCTCCAATACATTTCCGTACTAAGGTGCATCCAAGCTTACGAATTTCACACAAGGTCTGTTGATCTGGCCAGTATCGCTTTCTTTCAAACCATTTTGAAGCGATATCGGGCCAGAATTTCAAACGTAGACAGAATACCAAATCGACTGTCAATAAACTGAGGATTTTATAATATGAACGTTCAGCGTTCTTTCCCCCATTATCTCTAAGAAATTGATCCCTTATACCAACGGTAGCTGATGGACATCCATGGTTAGATTCCAGAAACGGCAGATTTTTGTCATCCTTGTGCTCCTTATTAAGCTTGCTCAGTGCTTCTTTCACAGTATCATCTCCAGCAAGGAAATGAAAAAACTTCGATGGGTTATAAAGAATTTTTTTAAGTTGGGGATTCCCAACATCGATACGATAAAAGCCTGGATATTCAGTCTCAATAAGGATACCAGATGCGTCTTCGTTTGACAGCACACCTTCGACCCTCATGAAATCTAAGTCAGGAGTTTTGTTTTTAACTGGTATCATTAGAGGAGTCAAAAAAGCTCCTTCCATTGAACTTCCACTAGCAAAACAATCTTTTTTAAACACCAAATGGATAATTTTTTCGATAGGATCATCAGGAATATGAGTCTCACTCTTTGCTATTATTTGGCTGATAGATTCATCAAAATCAAAAAACTTATCCAAGTATAATTGCATTTCTTGTATCGACATTTCGTGCTATTACCATACAAACATATAGACTGTTTTGAGTTTTGATGTTTAGACTCTTCTAGTCAATGTTAGGGAAATAGTGTCTTTTGTTACGTTTAAACAAGATGACATAACAAAAAAGTGCCGAACATGACACCTCTTAACCTACTCGTTAAAAGATAGATATTACTTCCGATAAACAAAACATTCAAGGACTATTCAAGGACTAATCAAGGACTAGAGGAAAACACTGCGCATACCTGACTCTTCCAAAGAAGCTGCTGTTCATATATAAACTTCAAATCAAGTTTTACAACTGAAGATATAAGATTTTTCTAAATTTCATTTTTTGGAAAACAAATTTTGCCCGCCCGAAAAAAAACACGTCCTTATATAGTTACTGTACAAGAATGACTGAAAACAGTCTTTCCTGGCATAGTCGAGTCAAGTAGCAAGTATTGGAAACCACACACAAAAAGGCCAGTCATATTTTTTCAAATGGAATGGGTTGATCCGGGAAAGGTGATACACTTATCAAGTGAATCACAGGGTAGGAGTCGGGTAGGAGCCGAACCCCGACCTCCTGCACAGATGGCAAAGACTGGTAAAAATTTACACAGCTAGACCTTCATGGGGTCCTTCATTTATTAAAAGTCAATCCATATATGGCTATCGTAACTGGAAATTTTACTTTTTGAGAATTTTATCTATCTAGTGTGTAAAAGAATATTTGGCCCAGCATCGGGCCTTCCATTAGCATGTCGCTGTCCGTGGTTCTGTATTAACTAGGCTAGTTCTGTATGTCCATTTATGAAGAAGCAGCGTTTTGTCAATTCATATTCATTTTGGAAGAAATGGCGCCTTGTAACAATCAGTACGAAGTGTAGGCATTGCCAACAAACAATTGAACATTGCGTTGTCGCTTGGCTTTTATGTTGGCTTAGTGTTTTATAATTAAAAAGCCTTTTTGTGGAAATTTAGGTTCATCCACAATAATCTGGTATCAAAGGCATCAAAGCAATATCAAAAATCAAAGCGAAATTTTATTCACAATAGTTAACATTAGTATTATACATTTGTTTAAGAACAAGCAGTATAAGAACATAAGGCTTTGATGACCAAAATATTAAGAACAAGTTAAGAACAGCTTTGTGGACGATTCCTTGGGAAAATGGGTGTAAATGGTCATAAAATAGTGAAAATAAGAACATTTTAAGAATATTTTTAGGTTTGAAACCCAAAAAGTTAAGAACATCCGAAGAAAAGATGAAAGATTTTGGATGTTCCTATAAAAAAATAAAAAACGTGTATACCATTTTATCACACAAGTATAAGTCAAGCATCAAATATATCTAATCAAACGAAGTTACATCATAAAAAACTTGAGGTCTAAACAGCTGTCTGCCTAATCATACATTTATTTATCACAAACATACTAAGGATTTCACTGATCAATTAAAAGTTACTACACTAAGTTACCATGGGTAAATTTTCAGTAAATGGAATTTGACATTGCTTCAACGTTCATCTAAGATAACAAGTGAACGCTGTGAACGTTACTCGAGCGTCATATTGACGTTTAGAACATATATACATAAAGATAAAAGTAAAAAAAGACTTTCAAAATGAACGAGTATAAAATGGGTCATAATTATTAGAAATTTTAACACATTTGACATATTAAAGTACATGAAAAGACACTAGTAGTTTTAGCAGAGATTCTTAAAATGCCTATAACAATAAAAGTGCTTGCTTTATTTTTGGTTGTTGTAATATGCAACCTTTCAGCTAATGGTAGGTAATTAACTTTGTAATTAAAGTAGTCTGTAGTTAATTCGAACTTCTATATTCAAATCTTTCTCTGATTCGAGCAAGAGTTCCCGTCAAGGGGGACCCTCCTAAATACGCCTACTATCTATAATTTGAATCTCCCTGTAATTCGAAGAAACAATATTTAACAATTGCGCTCGAATTAAGCAAGAGTTAAATGCAAGTACCTAATATAGACACATACTTGAGAATTTTTTGAGATTCTTTAATTTTTAGGGATTCGGAAAAGATTACTCGGCACTAGAGTAACGGAATTGAACTTTGAATTTCCTTTAGATATCGGGTCTACAGATAAGGAATGGGTGTGGCTGAAGTTTTATTATTAGTTTATATCTATAATAATTTTTTTCTTGTACCATTTTAGCAACATGTACTGACAAAATGGCTGGAAATCTCTGTCAGAAATGGGTTTCTCAGCATCAATGCAAAACAAACGAATACGTTCAGCAAAAATGTCCAAAATCATGTTTTAATTGTGGAACACCGCCTCCTAGTAAGACATTGCTTAGAACACTTACTTCATTTCTCTTTTATACAGTAATGTAATGTTTACGCCCATTACGTAATGTATATAAGCCTGATATTTTACGAACAACCGACGGTCTTTTGCTAATAATCGGCGCTAATCGAGATTCAATCAAAAATAAGCTAATCGGCTGCTAATCTAGTCCCGGGCCCTGGACTATCAACGTAAAGTATCGAATCTTTTCTAATCGCTGGCCATCATTAAAAGGCTGGAAGCTCACGTTAAGATTCTTTTTCTTTATTTAGAACCATGCCAAAACACATCGCATAAGTGTGGTTCGTGGAAGAAATATTGCCGATCCATTGGTAACGTCCGTAAAATGTGTCCTTATTCGTGTGGAATGTGTCGAAGCCAAGCTGTTTAATAATAATCGTCTGGTGTAATCATTCGGAAGATTGGACTATTTCATTTTTAAGCCATAAAGGGGTATCGATGAACTTTCCCAGGGGTCTTAAGGCCAGATTTTCCAAGGGGTTTAATTGTTTTTGAAAATTTCTAAGGGGGATTATTGATATTTTCCAGGGGATCAGAGGAACTTAAAGAAAGTTTTCCAGGACCTAATTTAAGGAATTCAGTAAAAAACCCATAAAATTTTAATTTCCAGGGAGCTTGTAGCTCAATTTCTAGCTGATATTGGAAATTCTCAAGGGGGGTATGTGAAAAAGCTCGTCAATATCCCTGTATGGATTAAAAATGGAATAGCCCATTATACTAAACATATTATGACTAAAAAATGAATAAAGAAATTGCTTCGTAAATAAACTGTCGAACGTGCTAACCGCACTGGCTCAATTTTAGTATTTAAGTCATTTGTAGGCCCTAATTGTAAAATTGATGAAAAAACCCTTGGGAAAAAAGAAAATCTTGAAAAAAAGAAAAATACCCTGGATTCACCTAAGGGTAATATGTGCAAGATTTCAGCATGGCAAAAAATCTTAGCCTCCTTTTGGGGCTGTAACTGGTGACCACACCCCTCAATTTGGTAATTTTGAAAAAAAACAAAAAAACTGGTGACTTAGCTGGTGACCATACTAAAAATCCATTTTTTAAGAAAAAAAAACATATTTAAATTAAAGTAATAATCATACCTTGTGAAAATGTAGTCCAATAAAGTAGGGGGGGCACCCGGGCCTTGGCCCGACCACATTTTTTCAAAATAAAAAGAAAATTTATTAATCAAGCCAAATTTTGTTTAATAACGTTAAAACAAACCTGTTTTAGGCGATCTACATGGGCTAAAATTCAAAAATGTTCACCCGTCGGCGCCAACCATGGTGGCGCCTCCTTCGTCAGTATATCATGACCCTATCATTTTCAAAGTGGTGCCGCGTCCCCTGAGCTAGTTGATATCGTTCGCAGAGCGTGTCCACATTGATCCAACGTGTTTAAAGCCAAACTATTTGACGAATCATGGATGCTAAATCTGACCCTTTTTTGCGCGCGCATCGCGTATCTCGTTTGGTAAAATGTGCGCGCGATATACTAAATTGGTCCCTATATGGCTAAACTTTTTTGAAAATTCAGTGTTTCGAGTATGACTACATGACACCAAAATCTCGTGTTTCCTCAGATCGCTCCGTTTTCGAACTAAATCCTCATATTGCAGCAAAAGAACTCTTATGATTGGTTTGTTTTCCCCGTTTTCCCGCGCGTTTATTTATTTGGACCGGTTGCTATTGCCTACCAACAAAAAACTTTCTCTTCTTGCGTCTTGCCTTGCCAGCACATCAGCTTGCTGTGGATTGGATTGGAATGACATTGATTTGGATCCTCAATTTTCTTCTGCTGGTTCAACAACAAAGAGAGTTATCTACACCTTCTACATGATGATTAAACTGCTGTTGTTGCCAAACTATAGCCTACTAACTAGGAGGGAGGTACCACCTTCGTACAACAACTGTGACTGTTGTTGGTCGCCTTCTTAATTTTTCTTTGGTTTTTGACAAGAAATGGTTAATTATGAAGTCTGTTTTGTTTCCCTGTTGGTTGGTTGAAAAAAACAGCAGGATGGATACAATATTTGTCAACTTTCAGAACAAACTAACTGCAATTTGCCTGTATATTATACTTAAATTGCGGTGACAAGGCAAGTGACTGAATAATATTTGTGGATAAACCTGAAAAAGAAACACTGACTGTCAGCATCAAAGAAGAATCGTTTTGGTGGTTTGTTTCCAAGTTATCCAAGTAAGTAATTAATTGTATTTAAAATTTGAACCTGGAGCAAAATTGAGTGATTGATGATTGAATTTTACTTGGTGCATCTTCTTTACAACTAACAATAATGGCACTCATCTGGGAAGTGAAACCTCTTTGTGAGGGAAATTCTATAGCAGCCAATTTCCAAATTTTGAAGCGCCGACAACCCGAACGTACATCACGCTCACGGGACATGACCAACAAAACGTTAACTTCTGAAATAAAAGGTTAGCTAATCCCATTGAAAAATGTGGGATATTTTTGTCGTGAATTATGGACTTTCCTTTGTATGGGTTCAATGTGGAATACTTTTGCCATGAATTTGGAGATTTTCTTCAACGTGCAATTAAAACGTGGAAAACTTTTGTCTAAATTATTAACTTTTTTACTTCGCATGCGTTTAAAATGGGGAAAACTTTTTTCGTGAACTATGAACTTTTCCTTTGTATGCGTTTAAAATAGGAAAAACTTTTGTCGTGAACTATGAAATTTTCCTTTGCATGCTTTTAAAACGGGGATGAACTTTTGTCGTGAACTATGAAATTTTCCTTTGCATGCGTTTTAAATTGGAAAAACTTTAGTCGTGAACTATTAACTTTTTATTTGCATGCGTTTAAAATGGGGAAAACTTTGGTCGTGAACTATTAACTTTTTCTTTGCATGCGTTTAAAATGGGGTCACTTTGGTCGTGAACTATTAACTTTTCCTTTGTATGCGTTTAAAATTGGGAAAACTTTTACTGTGAACTATGAAATTTTCCTTTAAATGCGTTTAAAACGGGGAAAATTTTTGTTGTGAACTATTAACTTTTTCTTTGCATGCGTTTAAAATGGGGAAAACTCTGGTTGTGAACTATTAACTTTTCCTTCGCATGCGTTTAAAATGGGGAAAACTTTTACCGTGAACTATTAACTTTTCCTTTAGATGCGTTTTAAAATGTGGAAAACTTTTGTTGTGAACTATGAACTTTTCCTTTGCATGCGTTTAAAATGTGAAAAACTTTTGTCGTAAACTATGAACTTTTCATTTGCATGCGTTTAAAATGGGGAAAACTTTTGTTGTGAACTATGAACTTCTCCTTCGCATGCGTTTAAAACTTGGAAAACTTTTGTCGTGAATTATGAACTTTCCTTTGCATGCATTTAAAATGTGGTTTAATACTTTTGTCATGAATATTCCTTTTTTGCATTCTTTTGGAAAAATGAAATTGTTTCTCTGGCTCGAAAGTTTTTTTCTTTTTGGCATTAAGTGAGACCAAATTAATTTGTTGTTCTACAGGCCTGACGGACCCTAATTTTTCAAAATAGAAAAAATAATAATATTGAATTTGCGACTGAACAAGTTGAAAATTAATGTATTTGTAAATTCATCCCAAACTTAGATCAATTCAGAATATCACAATGGAAATGACACAAATATCATTCATCAATAAAGAGGAAAAAGTCAGGTGCCTCAAAATGTCAATCTTGACCTTCTGACCCTAGATTTTCAGAGATTTGATTTTATTATATGCTGAATTGCTGACCAGGACTGACCCATATTCTTCGGAAGGCCTTCCTGTAGAACAATAGATAAAATTTGTCGTGCCTTATTTAAAAAAAAATTATATTTTGGAAATAGACCTTTTGCTACTGTAAGTAACTCACTTCCTTTTTTTTAGTATTTTCACACATGATAGTTTGCAAAAAAAATTCATCTCAGAAATTTTGACATTTTCCTTGGTTTATTGTAAAAAATTTTCTATTTTATAAAGTAAAGGTGTAAGGTGAAGCATGACGCTACAGATCAAATCTGTGTTTTGACTGGACTCACCAACCTTAATGATTATAAAGGTACAGTCTGTTTATTGTGACTGTAACTCTTTTTAAATTCAAGATCCCCCGAGAGTGTTTAGGGTTTTCATCTTACTCTGTCTTACTTTGATATACGGCGTTTGTTTGTCATTAAGTTTTTGTTTGCAACTTACAAATCGAGGAGGCTCTGGATCGCTTCGCAACTTATAAACATGACATTTACGGCTTGTTTTTGTCACTCCTGCCTCCCGCATGTCTTTGCTATGCAAACAGAGTGGAGGGACGGAAGAGTTCTGAAACGCGCGCAACCCCTTTTATATTGATTTACGCGCGCAGCGCGTCTCCTTTGGTATAATGTGCGCGCGGTCGACTAAGTTCCTATATATCGCTCGACCACTTTCAAAATTCAGACTTCGTGTATGACTACATGACATCAATTTTCGTATCAATTTTTAAATCCTCAGATCACTCCGATCGCAAGTGAAGGATCCTCAGTGCTTTATATTTTAAATCATGAGATTGCTCCAAAACGAAAATCTTCCAACCCCCGGACCTTATCAGGTATTTTTAGCTGACAGAGGGAAGGAAGGCTCCTTATTTTGCTCTATAAAGACTGATTTTAGCTTATTTTTGGGTTTTTAGAATTAAAATTTCCAACCCTTCCAACAATTAGCCCTCCCCCTACTAAGAACCTAATAAGAGTAAGAAGATACAGTTTGCTTGTTGGTTCTTGGTTTTAACCATAGACATTACTGTGGTTTATAAATTGTGAAGACAAAATTTCAAGGTAAAGAGTTTCATATTCAAGTTAAATCTTCATACAGTACTCAACAACAACAGACAGGCCTGTCTGAGAAAAATCAAATCAAAAACAGTCGAAAAGATGACTTTCGGAGTAGGAAGTGTCAAAGACAAAGGGAAAGGGGGAAAACGCAACAAAAATATTTTCAGATGAACTTTTAATTTGGATTTCTTCCATAAAATACACTAAAATCAAATCTGATGAACTAAGAAATTTATAAAACTACTTGACATGATCCAAATATTTTCATATTTTGGTATTGTCCGTGTGAAGCCAAACAGTTTTTCATCACTGCATGCAAAAAATTTGAGATTCTTGAATGTTTGCCAATATGCGAGATTTCTGATAACATAATAAGGGAAATGTAACTGAATATAATGTCTTGTATTTAAAAACCATATGACGAGCGATATTTATAAAAGTTCTCTCCCAATTCTCTCGTTTGCGACATACAAAGGTACGTCCTTGACTTTTTAAGCATCTCAACAATCAACAATCATTAGTCTACGGCTTGACGATAATCAAGAAATTATTCACATTGTTTTACTGTTTCAAAAATGTTGTCTTTTCTAACCATTATTAATTACAACCAACGCATACGTTTCAATCATGGAACTCCTTTCCTCTGCTTTTCTTTTCCATGCATATCGAAACAAAAACATAGAAAAAGACTCAGTGCTTTCAATCTGATTAATCCAATGATGAAGGGTGGTTTCTTCTCTATCGAAATAATACTGTACACCATCTGCATTTTCAATTATCAATCTAGAAACTTTCAAATACATCTCTGAAAACAAAAGATGCAAACACTAAAATCGAATATTTTCGTTCGAATCTATAATAACGTTCGAATTAGATTTTCGAATAAAAACATTCGAAACTACAAGGCGGAAGTAAAAGGGCGCTATCAGTGAAGCATAAAAAGCTGATAATACGCAGGGAACGAGGTTGGTAAAAGGGCTGCTCCGCTCTCTCAGCGAGAGGTTCGAAAAATTGGCTCTTCGTTCGTGGGATTCTCTTTTGAAAAGAAGCGACCTGAATGGGACTGAAATGTGTTTTTGCGGCATTTACCTGGGACTCGTGAAGGTGAAAAAAGGTACCCCCGCTCCCTGGGCCGGTGCAATATACTCGATTTTCGGGATTTTTTTTAATTTTTAGAATTTTGGTAGTTTGGAATTTCTCATTCCCTTTGACCAATGTGCTTTTCAGATATTTTGGACTTTATAGATCCCGAGGCTGTTGTAAAATTTTCGGCTGGGGATAAAAAAACAGGTAAATAAAAGTTTTTTCAACTAGGCCTTAATTCTTATAATTTTCGTCACTTTCCCCCGACATATTTACCCAGAAAAGGCACTCTAGTTTTGTCTAACAGATTTCCCGGAAAAAGAATATCCAATTAAAAAGCTGTTGTTTCCACCTTTCACTAGTGCTTCTCAAGACTCTACACTCTAAATATTTGTGAGGTTAACTAGCAAATCGGCATCATCACGAAAACGGCCGAAAAATGTAACAGGGCAGTGAGTTTCAACCAATAAAATAACGTATTTTCACTAGCCTTAAATTTTTCGCCGATCGTCGTGATTATCCTGGATTACCTCAATATTATTGCGCGCGCATCGCGTATCTCGTTTGGTAAAATGTGCGCGCGATATACTAAATTGGTCCCTATATGGCTAAACTTTTTTGAAAATTCAGTGTTTCGAGTATGACTACATGACACCAAAATCTCGTGTTTCCTCAGATCGCTCCGTTTTCGAACTAAATCCTCATATTGCAGCAAAAGAACTCTTATGATTGGTTTGTTTTCCCCGTTTTCCCGCGCGTTTATTTATTTGGACCGGTTGCTATTGCCTACCAACAAAAAACTTTCTCTTCTTGCGTCTTGCCTTGCCAGCACATCAGCTTGCTGTGGATTGGATTGGAATGACATTGATTTGGATCCTCAATTTTCTTCTGCTGGTTCAACAACAAAGAGAGTTATCTACACCTTCTACATGATGATTAAACTGCTGTTGTTGCCAAACTATAGCCTACTAACTAGGAGGGAGGTACCACCTTCGTACAACAACTGTGACTGTTGTTGGTCGCCTTCTTAATTTTTCTTTGGTTTTTGACAAGAAATGGTTTTTAATTATGAAGTCTGTTTTGTTTCCCTGTTGGTTGGTTGAAAAAAACAGCAGGATGGATACAATATTTGTCAACTTTCAGAACAAACTAACTGCAATTTGCCTGTATATTATACTTAAATTGCGGTGACAAGGCAAGTGACTGAATAATATTTGTGGATAAACCTGAAAAAGAAACACTGACTGTCAGCATCAAAGAAGAATCGTTTTGGTGGTTTGTTTCCAAGTTATCCAAGTAAGTAATTAATTGTATTTAAAATTTGAACCTGGAGCAAAATTGAGTGATTGATGATTGAATTTTACTTGGTGCATCTTCTTTACAACTAACAATAATGGCACTCATCTGGGAAGTGAAACCTCTTTGTGAGGGAAATTCTATAGCAGCCAATTTCCAAATTTTGAAGCGCCGACAACCCGAACGTACATCACGCTCACGGGACATGACCAACAAAACGTTAACTTCTGAAATAAAAGGTTAGCTAATCCCATTGAAAAATGTGGGATATTTTTGTCGTGAATTATGGACTTTCCTTTGTATGGGTTCAATGTGGAATACTTTTGCCATGAATTTGGAGATTTTCTTCAACGTGCAATTAAAACGTGGAAAACTTTTGTCTAAATTATTAACTTTTTTACTTCGCATGCGTTTAAAATGGGGAAAACTTTTTTCGTGAACTATGAACTTTTCCTTTGTATGCGTTTAAAATAGGAAAAACTTTTGTCGTGAACTATGAAATTTTCCTTTGCATGCTTTTAAAACGGGGATGAACTTTTGTCGTGAACTATGAAATTTTCCTTTGCATGCGTTTTAAATTGGAAAAACTTTAGTCGTGAACTATTAACTTTTTATTTGCATGCGTTTAAAATGGGGAAAACTTTGGTCGTGAACTATTAACTTTTTCTTTGCATGCGTTTAAAATGGGGTCACTTTGGTCGTGAACTATTAACTTTTCCTTTGTATGCGTTTAAAATTGGGAAAACTTTTACTGTGAACTATGAAATTTTCCTTTAAATGCGTTTAAAACGGGGAAAATTTTTGTTGTGAACTATTAACTTTTTCTTTGCATGCGTTTAAAATGGGGAAAACTCTGGTTGTGAACTATTAACTTTTCCTTCGCATGCGTTTAAAATGGGGAAAACTTTTACCGTGAACTATTAACTTTTCCTTTAGATGCGTTTAAAATGTGGAAAACTTTTGTTGTGAACTATGAACTTTTCCTTTGCATGCGTTTAAAATGTGAAAAACTTTTGTCGTAAACTATGAACTTTTCATTTGCATGCGTTTAAAATGGGGAAAACTTTTGTTGTGAACTATGAACTTCTCCTTCGCATGCGTTTAAAACTTGGAAAACTTTTGTCGTGAATTATGAACTTTCCTTTGCATGCATTTAAAATGTGGTTTAATACTTTTGTCATGAATATTCCTTTTTTGCATTCTTTTGGAAAAATGAAATTGTTTCTCTGGCTCGAAAGTTTTTTTCTTTTTGGCATTAAGTGAGACCAAATTAATTTGTTGTTCTACAGGCCTGACGGACCCTAATTTTTCAAAATAGAAAAAATAATAATATTGAATTTGCGACTGAACAAGTTGAAAATTAATGTATTTGTAAATTCATCCCAAACTTAGATCAATTCAGAATATCACAATGGAAATGACACAAATATCATTCATCAATAAAGAGGAAAAAGTCAGGTGCCTCAAAATGTCAATCTTGACCTTCTGACCCTAGATTTTCAGAGATTTGATTTTATTATATGCTGAATTGCTGACCAGGACTGACCCATATTCTTCGGAAGGCCTTCCTGTAGAACAATAGATAAAATTTGTCGTGCCTTATTTAAAAAAAAATTATATTTTGGAAATAGACCTTTTGCTACTGTAAGTAACTCACTTCCTTTTTTTTAGTATTTTCACACATGATAGTTTGCAAAAAAAATTCATCTCAGAAATTTTGACATTTTCCTTGGTTTATTGTAAAAAATTTTCTATTTTATAAAGTAAAGGTGTAAGGTGAAGCATGACGCTACAGATCAAATCTGTGTTTTGACTGGACTCACCAACCTTAATGATTATAAAGGTACAGTCTGTTTATTGTGACTGTAACTCTTTTTAAATTCAAGATCCCCCGAGAGTGTTTAGGGTTTTCATCTTACTCTGTCTTACTTTGATATACGGCGTTTGTTTGTCATTAAGTTTTTGTTTGCAACTTACAAATCGAGGAGGCTCTGGATCGCTTCGCAACTTATAAACATGACATTTACGGCTTGTTTTTGTCACTCCTGCCTCCCGCATGTCTTTGCTATGCAAACAGAGTGGAGGGACGGAAGAGTTCTGAAACGCGCGCAACCCCTTTTATATTGATTTGCAACGCAAACAGAGTGGAGGAACGTACTTAAACGTTCTGGAGCGCGCGTAACCCCTTTTTGCGCGCGCAGCGCGTATCTCGTTTGGTAAAATGTGCGCGCGATATAGTAAATTGGTCCCTATATGGCTTAACTTTTTTGAAAATTCAGTGTTTCGAGTATGACTACATGAAACCAAAATCTCGTGTTTCCTCAGATCGCTCCGTTTCGGCACTAAATCCTCATATTGCTGCAAGAGAACTGCTATGATTGGTTTGTTTTCCCCGTTTTCCCGCGCGTTTATTTATTTGGACCGGTTGCTATTGCCTACCAACAAAAAACTTTCTCTTCTTGCGTCTTCACCTTGCTGTGGACAGTCGTCAACAGTGGATTGGATTGGACATTGGAATGCCATTGATTTGGATCCTCAATTTTCTTCTGCTGGTTCAACAACAAAGAGAGTTATCTACACCTTCTACATGATGATTAAACTGCTGTTGTTGCCAAACTATAGCCTACTAACTAGGAGGGAGGTACCACCTTCGTACAACAACTGTGACTGTTGTTGGTCGCCTTCTCAATTTTTCTTTGGTTTTTGACAAGAAATGGTTAATTATGAAGTCTGTTTTGTTTCCCTGTTGGTTGGTTGAAAAAAACAGCAGGATGGATACAATATTTGTCAACTTTCAGAACAAACTAACTGCAATTTGCCTGTATATTATACTTAAATTGTGGTGACAAGCAGCCAATTCGATTGACTTCAAAATATGCCAATTTTGCCCTGTTTGCCAATTATTTTACATTCGATTGACAGAAATTTGGCAAAGTTGGCAAAATTGGAGTGCCATAAATGCCAAATAAAAAAGAAGTGGTGAATCTGGCATTCTTGGCAAATTTGGAACTTACCTCCATACGTCTCCATACAAAACACTGTTCCCACGAGACCTGTGTTCTTTTCGGCTCCAATTTTGCCACTTTTGCCCAAGTTTTTGAAAAATAGAAGACCTTCCAATGCTAAAGCAAAACAATGCCGATCGGCAATTTGATTGGTTAAAAATCGTTTGCTTTACAAACGCCGACAGAAAACTGCTGACTAAGCATCACAAAACGGAAATCATAATGGCGGCATAGCGATGTACAAATTTGCCTAGCCTGGGTATCCAGACTCAAAATTTCAGAAAAAAAAACTCTTACCTCAACATACAAAGTTTCTAAAATTTTAGAGTCTGGTGCAACTAAAAAAGTCTGATACAGTTTTGAATGACACAGTCTGTGAGTTAACCCTTGTTGACAGAATCTCAAAACTTTGTAAACCCAGGCAGACACACATAATTACTTACCATAAAACCTCTTTTAGAAACTCAATAAACTTTCAAAACCACTTTAAAGTACATCAAAGCATCAGCCACGTTCATAAAGGCTCCTTTCCAGCGGCCATTTTGTTTAGAAATGAACTTGTGTTTTCTTTTTCATTATTATTATTATTATTATTATTATTAATTTATTTGGTAAAGCAGGTCAGGTTCTATATACAAAACTATATACAATTATACACAATTCTGTACATATTGGCAGTAAAAAACTGATGTGGACCTACTGGCTAAAAAACGAAAAAGTAAAATCTTGTGAATCAAGCTAAAAGTTGGTTGAATCAAGCTAAAAGTTAGTTGAATCTAGGAGTTTTTTTTAGGACCAAAAAGTTGATTAGGATTAAGACTCAGGAGAATTAGGAGAAATAACATATATAAAGTACATAAATAAACTCTATGTAATAATAAGCTAAAAATTTGCTAGAAAAAAAATATATATTCGTAAATGTATTTAGTAATAAACATAATCTTTATATAATAGGCACGACCCGTCATATTAAAATTAATTTTATCCAAACAATCAGATTTATTCAAGGCTTTTGTAAAAGCTTTGTAAGTTTTTATATCTCGTATTGAGCTGGGAATGTTATTCCAAACAATAGTGCTCTGTACATAAATGATCGTTTATAATCAACAAAGGTGAATTTTACCTGGTCAATTTTTGAAGATTTTCTATTTCCACGTGTATTTTGATTGCTGATAAGTTCCGATAAAAGTGGTGAGCTGAGACCGTTGTATATTTGTACACTTTACACGCAATGCTCTTCTTATAATAATAAATAATTTCCTTCCATTTGGCCTGTGACAGAACATAGATATCTGGGACTGATTTCTTTATCCGCTGAATGAAGCGGGCAGCTCTTATATGAACTTTTTCAATGCTGATAGTAACGCATCGGAACCATTTCCCAAATCAAAATAGCATACAGGACGGATGGTAATATTTCCTTGAAAATAGATGGTTGAAAGGGTAGACTTTGGCATCCCTCTCATTTGGTATAGCTTCTTGACTTTAACACCAAACATTTTAGTAATTTTTTGAGCATGAACCATCCCATTTCAATTCGTCATCGATTGTAACTCCAAGACATTTTGTTGAGTTTATTATCTCAACATTTTTATGACAAATAGTTATATTTTGAAGAGACCAACAAGCGATTTTTAGACATAAGCATAACTTTGCATTTGTCAGGGTGGATGGTTAACGAGTTTTTCTTGGCAAATGATTCAAGTTGATGGGCACTTCTTTGAAGGTTTTTGATGACAATATCGCTATGTGGATCTGATGTGTACGCTGTTGAGTCGTCGGCTAACTGATCTAGATCACAATCAACGCTTTCACTCATGTCGTTAACATTAACTGAAAAGCACGGTGGACCGATAAGTGACCCTTGCGGTACTCCGAATTCCACATCAGCACAATCTGAGTTGACTCCATTGATAACAGTGAATTGCTTACGATTCGACAAATAACTCTCAAGATAGGTTAAAAAGTCACCTGATACCCCTGAAGCGCTTAGCTTTTTTAGTAGAATTGGGTGGGATACGCTATCAAATGCTTTTCGAAAATCTATGAACATTTGTTTATCTTTTTTTGCAAGGTCAGCTTTTTCCATAAATTATGCGCGCGCATCGAAAAATATCAAAAACCCCGCGAAAATTCTGCTCAGTGAGTGGGCGCGTACTGACCAATTAGAGACACTCGCATATGCAGGGACAGATATCCCTGCAGACGAGTTACTTCGACCAGACCGTAAACCTGAGACAAGATTATAAAAAACTAGACGGTGAAATAGTTTACGGTCTGGTTATCTGGCACCCGATGTAGAAATTTTCTTCCGACACGCTAAAGCTCTGAAGGTCGGGAAAATTTTCAACATCTGGAAGAAATATATTACGGAATTTCGCCTGACCGCGTAATTTTTTAGAAAAATGGGCCCGAGTGCAATTTGGACAGGGAAGGTGTCATGGCCGACAAAATTTGGGTCAGAAAAAACTTCAAAAGGTTTCACGAAATAAATTCAAATACAAAACTTTTTGGAGAAGGAATCATGCAAAATATTATCATTCTTTTCACAAGGAGGACATGTAGAAATACTCAAATAAGTATTTTTCCTTCTTTAAACTGATCACAGAAGCAAAAACAAAGTAGAAATAACATTGTACACAAAAAAGCCTAAAAGAAGAGAAAAGTCATAATCAGCATCTATAATAACACTAAAAGAAGAACTAAAGATATAGAAAATGAATACTAACCCTCAATGAACACTTTTGTGA